>NW_007246062.1:117084-119503 GCF_000164805.1 Carlito syrichta
ATCGCCCAGACTGGAGTGCAGTGGCCACTCCCGGCCACTGCAGCCTCGACCTGCTGGCCTCTGGCGATCCTTCCGCCTCAGCATTCCAATTAGCTGGAACTACAGGTACGTACTACTACACCCGCTAGAGCCACCGAGTCCGGCTCTGAAGTGACTTTAGACACTCAGGAAAGATTCCAGAGCTAGTCTGATCTCTTATTTTGACTTTTGGTTTTATCATTCTGACTGTATGTTTTGCTCACTTTTGTTTGCTTTCTGACTTACACTATCTGTTTAATGATTTCATTGGTCTGTCTCTGTGTAGCTACCAGTATTCTTTAGGGAATTTTCCTTCTGTATTTTTTTCACTTCTCTCCGGTCTTGTGTCTCTTTTTCACCTGTTAGTTGGTATGTATGTCTGTTTTCCCTCTCACTCTTCTCTCTTTCTAACTTCCTATTGACCCTCCCTTCCTCTATTATTTTCCTCTTTTACACCCACTTTTTAATCTAGGGACCAAGCCTATATACTGCTGCACAGACAGATTGTAAGGCAGAGGGAAATAGGTTCCAGTATGCTCATACACCTGTTGGTGGATGCTGGAATCAGCAGATAGATTCTGAATCACAGTTTTTTTTCTCAATTAAACCTCAAAACAGCAAAAAGGACAGTCCGCAGCCCACATTCCAACCTCAAAAGTGAACAAAGCCAGAGGACCCTCATAAGGAAGAACACGAGATTATACAAGTGAAACAAAAGCAATCCCACCTTCCCTGAAAAACAGAATTAAAGAAGGGGAGGGAAAGGGGGAGAAAGAGAAAAATCTACACAAATGAAGAAAAACCAAAAGAAGAGTATGGGTCTCTCCCAGACCCCTGGGAAGGCAGACACTGAGAAAACTGACTTCAGAATGCAAACAATGAAGAGGCCCCAGAATGACTGGTCTCAAACTACAAACCTAGATATCAAGACATTAATGGAGAGATTAAAAAGAATTGAGGAGAGACAAGAAGAAACTAGGAAGGAGCTGATATCTGGTATAACAGTAGTAAAGAATACTGTGAATGAAATAAATAACAAACTGATAAGCATGGAAAGCAGAGTTACCCAAGCAGAAGAAAGAATCTCAGAGCTTGAGGACCAAAATATAGAACCCAAACTCTTAAAAACACAGAAAACAAGCTCAAAAAGACAGAACAAAACCTTCAAGAGACGAGCGATTACTTCAAGAGACCGAACCTAAAAGTAATTGGCCTTCCTGAGGCAGAAAGAGAGACAGAGACCACACTGGAACAAACTTTCCATGATATCATTCAAGAAAACTCCCCTTACCTAATCAGTGATGCAAAAATTCAAACACAAGAGATTCTGAGAACCCCTGCAAGACAACAAATGAGAAGACCAACTCCTAGACACATAATAATTTGCCTAAACAAAGTAGGCATAAAAGAAAAAAATCCTAAAGGCACCAAGAGAAAAAGGCCAGATCATCTACCATAGAAAACCAATTAGAATAGCAGCAGATTTATCTACAGAAACCCTGCAGGCTGGGAGAGCTTGGAGCCCTATCTTCAAAGTCCTAAAAGATAAACAATTTCAACCAAGAATAACCTACCCAGCCAGGTTAGGCTTCATCAGCAAGGGAGAATTAAAATCTTTTCCAGATATCCAATCCGTAAGAACTTACGCTGCCACCAAACCACCTCTACATGAAACACTTAAGAAAGTACTAAACACAGAAGAAAAGGAAAAAGAACAACATTCTTCACAAGAGTACAGGAAAAAGAATAAAATACACATGATCTAACCCCAAAACCAAAAGAAAGACAAAACACCAAGTGGAAGAACAACAACTCTATAAGAACTCTATGATAGGGACGAACTCTCACATTTCAATAATTAGCCTGAATGTGAATGGACTAAATGCACCACTGAAAAGACATAGAATGGCAAAATGGATAAAATACCAGGCAACAATATACTGCCTTCAAGAGAGCCATCTCACTAGAAAGGACATAAACAGACTCAAAGTAAGAGGATGGGAAACAAATTTTCAGGCGAATGGAACACAAAAGAAAGGAGGAGTCGCGATCCTAATTTCAGGCAAAATACCATTTAAGCTATCAAAAATTTAAAAAGATACAGAGGGCCACTAAATAATGATAAAAAGTTCACTCCATCAACAAGAAATATCTATCCTAAACATATATGCACCTAGCATAGGTGCTCCAACTTTCATAAAGCAACTTCTAGGAAAACTAAAGAAAGATATTGACTCTAACCCCATCATAACTGGGGACTTTAATACCCCCTTCACAACCCTAGACAGATCATCAGGACAAAAAATCAGCAATGGGATCTGGAACCTCAATGTGACACTTCACCAAATGGACTTAATTGATACCTATAGAACACTCCGTCCAAAGACCACAGAATACACAT
>NW_007246062.1:120452-120919 GCF_000164805.1 Carlito syrichta
CCCCGAAGAAATACAAAAGATCATTAGAGACTACTATATACACTTGTATGGAAACAAACTTGAAAACCTCAAGGAAATGAAGGACTTTCTGTCATCATACAACCTGCCTAGGTTGAAACAAGAAGAAATTGAGACCCTAAATAGATCAATAACTTTCCGTCATCACACAACCTGCCTAGGTTGAAACAAGAAGAAATTGAGACCCTAAATAGACCAATAACAATAACAATAACAAACAATTGACTATATAATAAGAAAACTACTTACAAAAAAGCACCCTGGACCAGATAGCTTTCCAGCAGAATTTAAGGAGGAGCTGATTCCAATCCTACTGAAGGTATTTCAGGCGATTGAGAAAGATGGAACCCTCCTAAATCATTTTATGAAGCTAACTTCACATTGATACCCAAGCCAGGTAAAGATCCAACAAAGAAAGAGAACTACAGGCCAATATCTTTGATGAACAT
>NW_007246063.1:0-947 GCF_000164805.1 Carlito syrichta
CCTGGTTCAACATTCGTAAAACCATAAATGTAATTAAATACATCAACAGATGTCAAAACAAAAACCACAAGATCATATCATTAGATGCAGAAAAAGCTTTTGATAAAATCCAGCACCCCTTCTTTATAAAAACCCTTGAACATCTAGGCATATGGGGAACATACTTCAAAATAGTAAAAGTCATCTACGAGAAACCCACAGCCAGCATAATTCTAAATGGACAAAAATTGGAACCAATTCCCCTGAAAACTGGAACTAGACAAGGATGCCCACTCTCACCCCTCCTTTTCAACATAGTGTTGGAAGTCCTGGCTCGAACAATCAGAGAAGAGGAGGCAATCAGGAGTATCCAAATAGGACAAGAGGAAGTCAAGTTATCTCTCTTTGCAGATGATATGATTGTGTACCCTGAAAACCCAAGAGAATCTGTCAAAAGCCTCCCTACATTGATAAAGGCCTTTGACAAAGTCTCAGGATACAAAATAAATGTACAAAAGACAATTGCATTTCTCTACACCAATAATAAACAAACAGAAACCCAAAAAAACCCCACAATTCCATTAACAATAGCCACAAAAAAAAAAAAAAAAAAAAAGAAATACCTTGGCATCTTCCTAACCAGAGACGTGATAGACCTTTGCAATGAAAATTCCAAAACACTGCTCATAGAAATCAAAGATGACACAAACAAGTGGAAAAATATCCCATGTTCATGGATTGGAAGAATCAACATTGTGAAGATGTCCATCTTACCTAAGGCAATCTACAAATTCAATGCAATACCCGTCAAATTACCAGCAACATTCTTCTCAGACCTGGAAAAAACAACACAGGAATTCATATGGAAACACAAACATCCAAGAATAGCCAGAACAATCCTCAGCAAAAAAAAAAACAAAGCAGGTGCTATCACATTACCAGACTTCAAACTTTACTAATAAAGCTAC
>NW_007246063.1:1483-39828 GCF_000164805.1 Carlito syrichta
AACAACCCCGTTATAAAGTGGGCAAAAGATATGAACAGACACTTCACAAAGGAAGACATCTGAGCAGCCAACAGACACATGAAGAAATGCTCAACGTCATTAGTCATCAGGGAGATGTGAGTCAAAACCACACTGAGATACCACCTAACTTCAGTCAGAATGGCAATTATCAACAACTCAAAAAATAACATCTGCTGGAGAGGGTGTGGCGAAAAGGGAATACTTCTACACTGTTGGTGGAAGTGTAAACTAGTGCAACCTCTGTGGAAAGCAGTGTGGCAATTCCTAAAAGGTCTAAAAATCGACCTTCCATATGACCCCGCAATCCCCCTACTGGGAATATACCCTGAAGACCTCAAATCACTCTATAAAAAAGATACCTGCACACGTATGTTTATCACAGCATTGTTCACAATAGGAAGAACCTGGAAACAACCATGCTGCCCATCAAAAGAGGACTGGAATAAAAAAATGTGGTACATATACATGATGGAATACTATGCAGCCATAAAAAAGAACAAAATCATGAATTTTGCAGCAACCTGGATGGAACTAGAGTCTATAATACTGAGTGACCTCTCACAGAAACAAAGATCCGAGTATCACATGTTCTCACTCATATAATGGACCTTGAACATCCAATGTAATAGTATAAGAAAATGACTGACGGTACTGGAAAACTATGGGAGGTGAGGGGGATGGGATTAACAGTCGCAAATATCTGTCTGGGGATGGGGAAACACCTCTTATCAACAGTGTGCCTGAATGAAACGTAATTGTACACCTAACCCTTAACTGTACCCCACAAAATCATAATAAAAAATATTGATTAAAAAAAAGTATAAACAAAAGTACAAAGATTTACTGGGTGTCCTGACTTTAATTTTTGAGAAAACTGACTCACCGGCTAAAAGAGAGGACATTTTCCTTTTTAGTTGACAAAATGCTAGCCTAGGTACAACCTGGTTAATTCTTACCTCATGGGAAACTATAATACAAATTTAGCATGTTGTGTTAGTTTTCTGGGGCTGCTACAACAAATGACCAAAAATTTGTAGTGATTTTTTCCCTCACAATTCTTGAGACCAGAAGTCTAAAATCAGTTTTAAATTATGGGGCCAAATTAAGACTCCCACTGGAGGCTCCATGGCAGAGTCTATACCTTGCTTCTTCCAGCTTCTAGGAGCTGCCAGTACCCCTTGTGGCCCCATCACTCCAGTCTCTGCCTCCATAATCACATTTCCTTCTCTTCTTCTACATGTAGTAAACTCTTCCTCTGCCTCACTCTTATGAGGACATATGTGACTATATTTAGGGCCTGTCTGGGTAAGCTAGTATAATCTCCCCAGCTGAAGATCCTTAACTTAATCACATCAGTAAAGTCATTTTTATTTTATTTTTTTGCCATATAAACAACACTTATAGGTTCTAGGGATTAGAATTCAGTTATCTTTTATACTCATTATTCAGCCTACTCTATAGTATATAGCAGGATGTTTACTAGATAAATAGCATGATCTAAATTATTAATAACAGTGATTTTCAGGAATTAGCAACCTTCTTCACTAATAATATAGAGAATCTAAAATGGAGAATTTAGGGGGCAATTTAACTTATGAACCAAGAATATTACAAAACACAAAGATGAAACTTCCAGACGTTGTGTATATTTAGGGTTATGTAATTGTGCAATAGACTTTTTGGAAATTTTAAATTTACAAAACTTTTGTAAAATTTAAATTTATAAAAATTTATGAAATCTGTAAATTTGAGGCATTCATTACTGTTGCCTGTCCACATTTTGAATGTTTTCTAAAATTCATAGCTTGTCTACTAGATCAGTGTTCTCTGTTCTGCAGATATTATTTAAGATGAGGCATATAAAATGGACTTTTAGCTGGGCACAGTGGCTCATGCCTGTAATCCCAGCACTTTGGAAGACAGAGGCGAGAGCATTGCCTGAGTCCATGAGTTCGAGTTCGAGATTAGCCCGGGCAACATGGTGAGACTGCATCTCTACAGTAAATCAAAAAAGTAGCTGGGCTTGGTGGCGTGTGCATATAGTTCCAGCTACTTGGAAGGCTGAGGTAGAAGGATTGCCTGAGCCCAGCAGGTCAAGGTTGTGGTGGCTGTCAGTATGCCACTGCACTCCAGCCTGGGTGACAGAGTAAGACTCTGACTCAAAAAAAAAAGAGTTTTTCCCTTATCAATACATAGATACATATTTGCATGTTCTGGAAGCTATGAAAAACACTGCACAAAAAATGTGCTTTTTTATCCATATTATAGGCTTTAACTTTCATCATCTTAAGACTTTGATTGATCTTTTAGCTCTTGTATAGGTTTCAGGGTTTCAGATAATCAGATAATCTGACTCAGGATCTAATTCATAGTGCAATCCTTGGGTTCCCATGTCAAACTGCAACTCATTCTCTGGTCCTACATGTTCTTTATTACATGTCTTCTCCATTGCACATTCTCATATTCTGAAACTTTGCATTCTGATTTGGTTCTTATGGTCCTAAATTGCTTTCATCATGGTTTTGGTGTTGACCACAGACAGCGGCTGGCTTCTTTATTGTCTGTCTATAGATATTCCTGGGCAATGACTGCTTTCCACTTTAACCTCCCTGCCTGGGGGAGGTGACTTGAGTTATGATCATGCTTTCTTCTTTCTTCTTGATTCCAGACCTCAACTCTGGCGTAGTAAAAAATATTAAGGTTAAGAAACCCAAACACTATGGTCAATAACTTGAAAAGTTAACTGAATTATGAAATAATAACTTGAAAAGTTAGCTGAATTATGAAAATGAAATGTTCAGGCTACAGTCTACTAGATTACTAGCATGTTAAGTATAAAATACAAGAATCAGTGGTTTTACTAACCTGTGTTTTAGAAAAGACTGACCCACAGGCATAGATTGTTTCATTCAACAAACAGAATGTTTCCATTTTCTAAGATTTTTGCTAGGCGATAGGAGTAAGATTATACTTTGTGCCCTTTTGGAGCTTACATGCTAGTGTGGATAGTCAGATATTAAATAGTCACTAAAAATTGTACATTACAAATTATGAGTGATATAAGACCTATTCCAGGAGAAGTTAGAGCTTGTATCTGATTATCAACCTGGTTGAGGAAAGGGATTTGGAGAGAGCATCCCTGAAGAAGCAATATCTGTATTAGAATTTGGGGAATGAATGGTAATTAGCAGAATGGACTAAGAAGAGAAGATTCCATGCACAGGGCACATGTGAAAACATCCTGTGGTGAGAGGGAGCACGGCATGTTTAAGGAATTGACATAAGACTGAGACTGGAATAAGTAGTATATAGTGCAGTTAGATTGAAGGAATAGATAAAAATCAGATTAGTGTAGAGCTTATAGGCCTTAAAAAATTTGGTCTTGCTGCAAGTCATAGAAAACGATTGAATACTTTTAGCAGAAACATGATGTGATCACATTTACATTTTATTTGATTTAATTATGTAATGAATTAGATTGCTAATTATTTTACTCCAAAGGATATTTCAGTTGTAATTAAAGATTTGAATATACAGATAACTCCAGTTACAATGTTTGCTTCTCACTCTGGTATACAGCATGTCCATAGCTGTAGACCTGGTTTGGCTGTTACCATTGTTTTCTAATTTCTCAGCTTTTTATTTATTTTTTGGATGTATTTTTAAAATTTATTTTATTGTGATAAGAACACTTAGCATCAGATTCATCCTCTTTATACATTGTTGTTGACTGTAGGCATCATGTTGTATAGCAGGTCTCTCTAGAGCTTATTCATCTTGCTTAATTGAAATTTTTTTCCCATTGATTAATAACTCTCCACTTCCCTGGCAAAGAAGACACATGATCACATTTATGTTTTAGGTAGGGCACTCTACTGTGTAGAGGTGAGTTTGTAGGAAAGCAATAATGGATGGGGGAAGCCTAGTTAGGGGACTACTGCAAAAGTAAAGATAAAAAAAGACTGACACTGTTTTTCCATATTTTAAAATTTTATCCTTTTCTGACTGTCAGCATTGCGCTTGTATTGATATGTATTTGTTTAAAGAATAATAAAAGATTCATAAATGAATAAGCCTAGCTATGGCTTGGTGCAAGAGGAAGATTTGAACCAGCTATGCTTTGTTTCTTCAGTGTCTGTGTTGTTTGTCACTGATGTCCCTATTTGATTTTCAAAACTCCACAGTTCCATAGCATCACCAAAATACAGAGACAAAAATGTTCTAAATATAACAAATTGGTGCATTAAGCAATCAAGTTATAGGAATATAGGGCAAACAGACATCCCATATCTCAATCCTTGTGGACCAGGAAGTGATTAAGCAAAATTAAAGGTCTGATTAAGACTGCAAAGGTATAGAGATTCCTGAGGTTCTTGGTAATTATGCAGACAGAATTTAATCCAAATTGGCAGGAAATTAGTCTTTGAAGGATAAGAAGATGATAACTAGGTCAGTTGACAATATGGTATGAATATTTTGTCTGAGCTTAAGAAGAGGTCATTCTAACTTCTTCATTAAGACTCAAATATTCTATTAAAATGAAGGTATTATAAGTGTGTCAGGCTTTAGAAAAAAAATCCCGGAGTTACAAAAAGACATTTTGAATTGCAAGTGCTTAACGCCAATCCAGGAATTGAAAGTCACAAAAATATGAAGTTAATATTTCTGCTGAAAATTTTCTTAAATTTACCCCCAAAGTGTATAAAAATTCCAAATTAAAATGAAGTTTATGCTTGGAAGCTTTGAAAATGTTCTCTGTTGACTGTGTGAGTTGGACTCAATGAGATGTGGGTGCTTCAGTCAAAAGTCCTGTTAGTGTGTCTTGCTTAATGAAGGGCAGAGTTGAAGTAGCAAGGATCTGCCTTGATTGGTTTCTACCAGGAAAACTGGTATTTTCCTTTAAAAATTTTTTTTAAAAAATTTTCAGAGATCAGTTTCAGAGTCTGCTGTGCGTGGTGGTGTTTACCTGCTCTAGTACTTGGAAGGCTGAGGCGGAAGGATCACCTGAGCCCAGCAGGTTGAGACTGTGTGCCATGAGCATGCCACTGCACTCCAGCTTGGGCAACAGAGACTCCAACTCAAAAAAAAAAAAGATAAAGAAAAGAAAAGGAAGCATAACCTTAAGGGAAAAGATAACCTGATGACACTTAGATTCAAAAGATTACTCTTTGTTGGACCCAGTACAAACTCTGTGCTTCACAGCAAAATCCCTCTAAACTTATTGAAAAAGGAGGCTACCTGGCAAATAACACTAAGGGTATTATTTCTGGAGTTCTGTTAAACCAAAGACAATTCTTTATCTAACTAAAACCATTTCTGGGGCCCACAAAATTATACTATAGTAGGTAAACATATAGGTTTTAGTGCTATGCACTTGGTGCAGATCCTGGCTCTACCAGTTATTAATCAGGAGCCATGGTCAAGGTACTTAACTTCTCCAAGCTTATCTTCTTTAAAGTGGGGGATATTAATTCTATTTGCTTTATATAAATTTTGGGAGGATGAAATAACTTTCTAAATGTAAAGAACTTAGCATAGTGATGGCACATAATAAACCCTAAGTAATTGCAGCAACTGCTTTTATTAAGAAGTCTTCCAAATCTTTCATGATCTTTGTCAGTTCTCATCACGAGCAGAAATACAATAATGAAAAATTCTATAGATTATTGTGCTAATTGCATAAGCATAATGCATATTCTATGAAACTAACATAGATTCTCAGAGGTAATTATACAATTTTAGAAGAAAATGCTATTTTAAAATTCACCATTAAAGCATTATTATAAACTTCAGTAAAAAATTGTCTGACCTAAGACATTTATAACATTCTCCCCACTTTTTATAGCTGTGGATGGAGACATGTTTAATGCATACTGTATGTTTTTGTTGTTGTTGTTGTTGTTGTTATATTTGGAAATAGTTTATCCTTGGGAAAATATTAACTGTTGAAGCAAATTCTACAAAGTTAGTGACTGGAGGGAGTAAACCTAATGCATACATTGAATATCCCAGTGTTTTCCTAATTTGTTTAAATGGGATAAATCATGTGATCTTGAAAAATGCAATTTATATGAAAATGTAATTTCTAGACATTCAGCAGCCCATTCACATGGTTTAAAAACTTGTCATAAAAATGCAGTTTTACATTCTTGTGACTATGAAAAATGGAATATTTTTTCTGCAGTCATGATAGACAACTTATTATACATTTGGGTTTTCTAAAGATTCATATTTTGTTTTAGAAACAGGCTATTATTTCTGATTGACTGCTTTGGGTTTTAAAACCAATATTGTCATTAGCAAAGAAATATACCAAGTTATGTAAGCATAAACAAAAACAGGTTATATTTGAACAGCACCTCAGAGGAAGTTTCTCAAGAAATCATTTAGGTAATTTAGAAAAAATTTTTTTTTCTCTCTTATGTTTTGATATGCTACAGATAGATGCAGGAGTTTAATTGCCCTTGTGTTTTGGGTCTGTTTGAGCTGCTATAATAGAATAACCTAAATTGGGTGGCTTATAAGCAACAGAAATTTATTTCTTATGGTTTGGGAGCCTGGAAAGTACAAGAAAAAGGCACAGATTCAGTGTCTGGTGAGGGCACTAGAAAGTTCATGAAAGTTTCTAGTTGATGCCTTCGCCTTGTGTTGTCACATGATAGAAAGGCAAGGTGACCCTCTGATGTCTTATAAGGGCACTAGTCCCATTCATGAGGGCTCTGTCCTTATGACCTAATCATCTTTAATAAGCCCCACCTCCTAATACCATCACATTGGTGATTAAGTTTCAACATATGAATTTTGTGAGGGACACAGACATTCAGACTATAGCACCTTGAATGATTATTTATAAAGGAATCATAAAACTAAAACCTTAATCCCTTTATATCTATATCTCACAATGATTCCCTTGAGATCATCTGCTTTATCTCTTCTTAGGTAATTAATCTTAGAGAAATTCTTCTAAGTATTCCTACCTACTCTATACACGAGTATCTGCTTTTGATTGTATCTAGAAAGAATTATATTATAAATATTTGAGGAGTATCTGTCTCACCCACTGTTCCTTTTTTATATCACATGGTCTCCACTCTTTGAACCTTGACCATTGTTGCTTGGCCAGAGACAAACTGAGGTGCATTCAGTACGATTCTTTTCGCTCTTACTTAGAAACTCAGAAGTCAGAAGCAGTTTCAATGGCTGATATTTCACTTTTGGAAAACCCTCTTCCAAAATCTTCTTAGAAAGAGGGAAATCTAGTTTTGAGACAGAGGAAAAACTAGACAGATTATACAAAGAGAAGCAAACATAAGTCCATGAAGTCCCCAAAAGTAAAAGAAATTTTGTTTCTTGATACTTTATGGTTGTGATTCCATATCCTCAGGAGACCCAACTATTCATGAGTTCCATTAACTATTTTTTTTAATGACAAATTATCTTTTGTTATTTTAGTTAGCTATTTGCAACCAAAGTTCCTCTACTAAAGAGGAAATTTAAGTCTATGGCCTTATGTGAGGGAAAAATGGTAGTGATGGTGATAGAGTTTTTCCCTATGAAATTGTGCAGGTTGGAATTTCTATATCCTTCAAAAGCATCTGAAACAGTGCATTTTGGTGAAAGATATAAAAAGTATGTGTGAGTAATTTTAGGAATTATTTAGTGAAACAATATTTCATAGGCTAGGAAAGCTTTGTCAACATCTTTGAGGAAGAATATAAAGAAATAATTTATGAAACATAAAAGATAAAATTGTATGGAAATTTCTGAGAGTAATTTTGACAACTAGGGATTTTTGCCTCTGATTTTAGAATTTAACCCCTTCATGTAAATTGTGACCCCACTATATATCATCTCAGAGAGAATCTAAGCAATTTCCCTAAAGTCTCAGCAGGTGTATGCTAGAACTGAGATCAATTCCAAGACACATTTTCTCAACTGCTTTGCTATTCTGCCTCCTTAGGTGTCCTAAAACTTGGAGTGTTGTCAGGGTTAACTCTTCTAGGAAGTACATTTTCAATTAGAGAGATGTACAAAGAAATATTATTAATAAAAGAAACATCTGCTATTCCTTACTTACATCCCTTACTCTTTTTAGGTATTCATTCTCTACCCATTTCTTTCTCCTTCCAGGCCTACTACAGAGTAAAACACTTGGACATTTTGATTATTTAGTAGTGTGTAACAACCAACCACCCATCATTACTGCCATTTCCTCTACTTTTCTTGTGGTTCTGTAGGACTAGAAGTCATATGTGAGACATTAGAAAGCAGGATGTTGTTGGTACTGAGAATCTTCCAAAGAAAAGAGGCTATGTTGTAAGGTAGTTGCTTCTTTATATGCTGTATAAGCTGACGGCTTTAAAAATAATTGTGGGTAAATGACCACCTCTGTCAGGCATCACAATTTAAAGTTGGGCTCTACGACCTAATGGTTCTTATTACTTTAAATCAAACTGATAGCATCAGGAGATTCTAGTATAATTTTAAAAGTATATTTAGGTGGCTAGCTATAGTTGACAATGACAAATGAGCACAGCTTAAGGCTCTTCTCATATGAATTGATCCATGCTAAAAAGACCAGTATAGCTCTTACTTGTAAAATGTCGTGAGTATAAGAAACAATGGACAAATTTATAATGAGTCAGTTACCTGAAGTGTAGCAAGGTAAGATACTAGTCTTCTTTTACAAACATAAGAGTAAACCCCATAGCTACTATAATTACTAAAAATCTCTTATAAAATTACTATGATTTTCCTCACTTAGAGGAATTCCATACCACACTATTTGAGGATCATACTTGTAGTGCCAGAGATCAGTTTAGATGCAGAGATAGTAAGCAAGTTTCATAAGTTATTATTGCTTCCACGAGTCTAGCAGGAAACAGGAACAACATTAGGAATAATTGATAGTGAAGGGATGAGAGAGATAAAAAGAGATGGACTGGGAAGAATTTAATGACTCTTTGTGGTTTTACATCTGTCACAGTTTTTGTGCTACATTAAAGTTTCATTATTTTCACATTTTGTGTTTTCATATTTTTCCATCCCGTTCTTTCTGGTAAATTTACCAAGTAATACAATGTAGATAATGGAGAGCTATTTCTGCAAATGTCATCGAATCTATTACTGGAAATGAATAAAGTGTTTCACTGATGCATTTCCTTCAAAATATATTTTCAATTAGCAGGAGAGGATTTGTGTACCAAACATGCTCTTTATAAAATTACACAAAAAATAGACCATGGAATGAAAAAAATGCAAACCTAAAATTATGAATATTTGTATCTTTGTTTGTTCAATTTCATTGGGTCAAATGATTGTGTTAACCTGCTTTTATAAAACTTAATTTTCTTATAATATTTGGAATTCACCTAGAAATGTGTTCTACCTCAGCTCCTTGGTCTTTCACTTGCCATGGCATGCATTTTAATTATGATTTCTGCTAATTTCACCAGTAGGTTAAGGACATTTTATGTATGGATATCTGAGGGCATTGACTGAATTATATCTATAACAATGTATTTGCACAATTATTTTGGAGTAAATCTTCATTCTGAGTTAAAAAAGAACAATGATTCTATCCTGTTTCCATGACTGAATCATCATGTAATCTTTTGCAAGAACTTGTACTTTTGGTGCATTAGTTGACTCAAGTAGAAGTGAAACGATTTTAATAGCTTGCCCTAGGCATTTTTGTTCCATGGATGTGTGGGGGCATACTATATAACTCAAGATGCCGCTACTTCGAGCAAGCACTGAACTGTGAGATCAGTGCTGCAGAAAGACCACGAGGAAAGGGATCCATGTTGTCAGTCACCATTTATTTCTTTCATTTCCTATCTTGCCATGTACACAACCCTGCTTAACTTCAGGATTCTTGCAGAATTGAGTACTTCAGGTGAGTTTAATCTGTCTTACATATCTTCATTCTCCCCTCCTGTCTGGCATAGGAAATGCTAATTAAATGCTTGTTAAATGTGTTTACGAATATCATGTTTTAAATTCAACTGTGTTTGCCTGTCTACATGCAAAAAATGTCTTAAAGAACACCAATCCTAAAGTGTGCTGGTTTTTTTCTAGTGAAAACGTAAGAATTCCCCAGATCCCACTGCCACTTGTCTTATTGAACTAGTTCAGCATCTCTTGTTTACTTACCCACATGTTGTGAGGTGAGAGATGGAGGTTCAGTGTTATGGAGCGAAACAATGGAAAAGTGTCATTATATTCTGGTTGAGAATTGAGCTTGTCCTCACTGAGATATATTGTTGAATGAACATAATCACTTTTTAGCCTATTGCGCTTTTCATTTAAAGATTATTCTCTCATTGGTTTCACATTTTGATAACGTTTTTCACTAAGTGATATTGTTGTCATACAGCCTGCCTCCCTTGAGAAAAACTAATTTGTATATGCTGCATCTATGATTACAGGTAAGCAAGTCAAAGAACAATTAAGAGTAGAATGCTTTCACTGACATTTATTTGGAGACTCGCGTTTCATGGTGTGAGAAAGAGTATTATGTAATATCAAGATAGTTTCCTATATTATATACTGTAGCCCACTTTTGTTGCTTTCAGTAAACAATTGTTATAACGTTTTTGTGTGCCACTTAAATTTTATGCAAGAAGATACAATCATGGCTAGGGCTGCTGGAGTGATAGTGTGTCCTGTGGTATACCACCTTCACGTACAGTGGTCACAGTCATGTGTACCTGTGCCTGAACTTTCTAGGCAGAGGTTGTAAAACAGAAAGAGCTATAGGCTTGGTGTTAGAAAATCTGGGATAAAATCCAGGCTCTGTTTCTTTATGGTAGGTTTATATAGCTGTATGGTTTCAGTTAAATCCATTTTCTTATCGTCAGTATTCTCTTATATGAGAAACAGACAGATGTTTATCTTAGGTTTGTGTGAGATAATGCATGAAGACCATTTGTAAATTCTAGGGAGATGCCAAAATTTAAGATATTGAGATTATTATGAAATGTGTAGGCAGTCATTAGTGTGTAGCAAATGAAAAGCACTTTCAATGAAAATGCCATGCCAACAGAGACCTTGCCAGAATATCTCACCCAGGGCTCCTTTGAAAACCGGATTTCGGCTGGACTCAGATTCTTGATTGACAGTAGCATGCTTGGAGCACTACATAGCCCTGCTTCAGTGCTCCCACTGTGTTTTCACACAGCTTGCTCATTGTTAATTAAACTGAACCAAGAGTGTCAGTATGTATTAGGCTGGATTCTGGACAAGCATGAAACTATGAACGCAAGAAAGAACTTAAAATTTGTGAAAGATTATTTAAAATACATAGGCTTTGAGGTTTACATACCTTGCCTTCTTGTGTATTATAATTTGAAAGAGGCCTCTTACTCAAACAAAGAAATGCAAAAGGAATGTCCAGCTTTGCTAATACTGATGCACTCGTGGGTCTTTCAGTGCCACTGAAGCATTTAGATTTTTATCCACAAGAGGCCTGCAATCTTTACTCAGCTGGAACAAGTGGGAAAGGATTTCAGAGACAACAACATGATAGCCAGCATGTCTAGAGCCATTTTCATCTGCATGATGTGTTTTACTTTCTTCACCTTTTAAATGGAAAAAAGGAAAGAGCCTTGTTCCTTTTTTTTTCTAATTGAGTAGAACAACTCACATCTTGAAAAGCTATTGACAGACTCCCATTTATTTGATATTTTTAACCAGAAGGAGCTCTTGTTGAAGAGAGATCATTTACAGTTACTTTCAAAGGTGGGAGTTAATAGAAGTAAGCATAAAAGGAGAAATTATTCTTATTCCTTACTATGACTTCCAGTTAAAAGATTTTTAGCTTTGTCTGAAGGAAACTTGGTGATTACTGATAAATATTGATTTATGTCTTTACCACGCTAGCATTAATGTGTCCCATTTTTTCTTTATTTTTATGAACACTTTCTTCTTTGAGTTATTAAAGTCAAATTTAAAAGGGTTTACTCTCATTATTCCTTAAAGGGTAGCACAGTCAATTTTAAGAAGTCTACAAAGAAATAAATTGTACTTTGGTGCTTCTCTAATAACAAAAAGTAAAAAATGGACAATTTCCTTGGAATTTGAGAGGGATGTGCTCATATTTGCAATATATATAAGAATCCAGATATTTCTTAAACAGATTGACTAGTCAGTGACACAAAAGCATCTCCCAGTGTGTCTGAAGTTATATGACCAGGGGCTCCTATGTGACATGAAGGTATTATGATCAGCTATGCATTTTTGCCTATCAGTAGCTCCAATTAGTAGATCTTCCTGCTTATTTTCATACATTTTGTTGAGTGTATAAAAGGTATTTTTAAAAAATATTAGATTGAAATTTATTATAAGTCAAAAATTATAATGAATGAATTATACATACTGAATTACATTAAAATAATCTTTAAACCATAGATATAAACAACACATAATTGTTTTACACATTTGTGCTACATTTTATCACAAATCAATTAGAGGCCATTCTCTTACATTTATTTTCTTGCCTCATATAGGTCAGACATGAGATCAGTGCTTTTCAATGTTCCTAATTTTCAAAGTGGTTAAATTTTTATTTCCCATTTTAACAATTTTTAGCTACTTAGCCTATTTATAACAACTAAGGCAAGAAGTAAAATGGATCTTATGAAGAGACATTCATAATGGACAAATTGATGGGAATTAGAAAAGTCTGTCTGTATCACAAGGCAGGGATGACATTCAGTATCCAAGTCTGCTTCCAGACAAAATTAACAAAGGCTGCAGTGAAGTTAAAGCCTGCTGGTTGCAAAATTGGAAATTGGTTTCCTGGGGCTCTCTGTAAACTCTTCATTACTTTACTCAATCATGGTTCATTAGCAAGTTAACAGACAGAGGACCAGTGCACGTTGGGATATATGTGGAGCCAATCCTTCCATCTCTTTGAGCATCACTTAAAACTTGAGTGTCACAGCAGCTTAGACATTGCATCAAACTGCATTTTCATACAATGCTGTACATGGTCAATTATAGATCATATCCACTTAACCTCTAAATATTGTCAGGTGTTTTTGTTTTATCATGAATTTCACAGAGCAGCAAAGGTTTTAATTCAGGGTGACTCTGATGGAACAAATGAAAAATCTCAAAAGGCTTCTGAGAAAGAAACAACAACTTGAAGAAACTCAGTTAAGAGACTTAACTAAAGTAGATTTAATGGTTCTCATTAACTTGTATCTTATTCACTGGAGGGGAAAAAATCCATAGGGACATTAGGGCATTTAAATGTGCTTCTGAAAATGGTTGGACAAACTGCAACCTTGGCACATGAAATATTTTTGCTCAACCTAAGCAAATGTCTTTGACTCTCAGACCAAAACAATTCATTTTATGCAGTTCACATTGCAGAAGAGTATATTTGTAGTCTTATGATTTGTGAAAACCACTGACTAGGAAATGCAACTCCCAGGGTCCCACTAAAAATTGTGGTGTATTTCTATTTTAGTCTGATAGATATTTGTTTGTATTACTCACAGGATCTGTCATTACTTGTTGTCTAGACTATTCATTGCTCAAATCTTATGTGTGTTTCATATTCTTAGAGTGTTTCATATTCAAGGAGCAGGCCTAACAGGTGAATTCAAATGGGATGGATGTTTAGTATAAGAAGGACTGAGTTGGATAGAAAGAAAGAAAAACAAAACAAAACACCTAATGGTGGATTGTACATTATTTATAAAAGGTCAGTGTAGTAGCACTTAGTCTCAACAATATGTGTCAAAACAAAACTGATATTTTATTTAATATTTATTTTACATAGGAGGGCAAAACATGACAATGATTTATCTTTGCTTTCCTTTGAGAGCAAAGATTTTTCATTTTTCTTCCTCACTTTCGTTTCAGTAGCATGTTTCTTGCATTTATTTATCAATTTCTAGGTCAACCTTTCCTGCATCATTTTCTCATTTGTTTTCATGTAAAGTTAGGGAATTTTATGAATCATAGCCTGCATGCTGGCAAGTTGAGAACACAGTTGTCTGATCATTACACTTTAGTGTTGCCTGGTAGATACAAATGTATGGATTGGAGTGAGATGTTCACCACAATTTAAAAAACCCTTAGTAAAGTTTGATTCAACAACAGGCAATTAAATATGTTTGTTTATATTCAGACTACAGAATTTCATTGCCACTGTATTCTTTCTTGACATTTTAATAAATGAATGTGAGACAGGGTAGCTAGTGTAGGTTAGGCATAGATAAATACATATCTTATAGGCAGTTTATAATTTTTAGGAAGGAAGTGTCCAGACATCTTGTTTGCAGGCTGAACACCATGTAGGCTGAAATGTGGGTTCAATGTGGACTCCCAGTCCACCCAACCCCTCAGCTCACCAAGGAAAACCCCTTCAAGGTGATTCCTGGATGGGAATTAAATGCTATAAAACTGAAAATAAAACCACCTTTTAGCTCTTGGTCACCAAGTCTGGCAAGTCAGCCTACCAAAGGCAAAGTGTGTGGAAGAGGGCACACCCCCTCTACTACCAGAGGTGGAGAGATTGGGTTACCTGTGCTCCTCTCATTAACATTTCAATAATTAGGTAACCATACCTACCTTTTTGGAAAAAGTAAACATGTGGTCTTTATTTGAGGAAGCCCATTTTCCTGTATCTCTCTTCTTTCTTTCTTGAATAAACTCTGTTTTAAAAACTTTGCTGGCTGCTCTGAAATTCATTTCAGTGTAGACTCAAAGAGCCCGTGAGTTTTGTGCTGCACTTCACCTGGCATCAGATGAATAGGTCCCTTTGTAGAAACTTATTCTATAGAAAAACCATGTTGTAAAGTAAAAATTGCACCATCCTGTCTGCCTCTGGAAACTTAGGCTAGTTCTGGTTTAAATTACAATGAACATATCTGGCCCAGAAGTGTCCCATGTTTTGAAGATTGGGGGAGTCTGAGATGGTCTGTGAGCCAGTTTGGGCTGTTGGACTGCTTTTAGTGTATGCCAGAGGGACTCATGGGTTGTTCTACTAGACTGGCCTCAAACTAACCCAAATGCTAGGGTTCAGATTCAGGAGGGAGAGAGGTATGAACTGGCCATAGACCTACACCATTGAATGTCCTTGATTTGTTTGGCCTTAACTCTAAGAAGATGCCATATCATCCATTGAATTTCTGTCCTTTTTTTTTTCTTCTTTTGGATCCTTATCAGTGCAAAATTTGTTCTTACTTGTTCTCTATTTTCCTTCATACTCTCTTTCTCGAGGAAATTCAGTAGCACTGTAATATGACTTGAAAATATTCTCAAATAGTAAAATTTTAAAAAAATTATTATAAAAATCCCCCTTGCATAAATCAGACTGACTTCTCTTATATTTATGCCTTTGATACTATTGTTTTTTAGGTTGTAAATTCTTAGCAAACAGGAGTAATGCCATGTAATTAAATCTTAATACACACTGACTATTTTTACTATAATATTAACATAATCTTGATTACCCAAATGCATTATTTTCCTTATTATTTTCTTATATTATGTACACTCTTAAGTGAAGTCAATAGGAAAGGATTTCCGCCCCCCCTTACTTTCTGAAGCATTAACTTTATTATTTGTCCTCTCTTTTTTCATCCATAGGCAGAGACAAATATTTTCTCCATTAGCAAAGACATTATGTTGTTACTTTCAGCAGGATTCTCTTTCAGGTTACCTTATAGTTGCAACTACTTTGTTTACAAGCATCTCAAGAAATATCATTCTTCTTTTATGTAGAAGTGCACAGTCCTTACTTTACAACCAAGTGCCTGAGGGAGCTGGTGAGTATGAATGTCACTGCTCTCAAGCCTCTTGACATAATATGTTTTTCAGTGTATAAATCTTATGTTTGTGGGGTTATACCACACTTTGATGATTTCTGACCTAATTTCTTTAGTAACACCTAACCTGCAGAGGAGTATTTTTGTCTTGTTCCCTGAGAATAGCTACCTAATGAAACTATTCATCATTTTCCAGATCAGATACAAATTTTTCAATTAACAAGGATGAAGAAATGGAAATTATAGGTGTACTACATCTTGAGTAGGAATGTGAGCTAAGTATAGAACTAGTCAACCCCATTGAGTAGTCATTGGATAGTAATAACCTCTTTAAAAGAGAAGAATCAAATTGGCATTCAGAGTTAAGGCTGGACTTCAATCACTGGGGTAGAATCAGAACACCATGGGAAATTCTTCATTTTCCCTAGCAAGGGAGAATGAAGAATATGGTGAGAAATTCTTCATATTTCTAGGGTGGGATGTAGAATGGTATGAGAAATTCTACAAAGGTAACATCATTTCCTTGTTTTATGAAGGCCTATACCTCAAGCTGCATAGAGTCATAAACACTGAGAGTTCTCATAATTTCTGAATATTCTGAGTGCCACAAGTGCCTTTTCTCATTATTAGTGGGGGGCGGGGGGGGGGCATCTGTTAGTTGTTGTTTCACTTTTTAATAACAGAAGAGCTCTGTCTATGGAAAATTCAAGATAGCTCAATGTGTCTATAGAGTTATCAGAATCAGGAGAACTGGAGGCTAGGAGGCAGATAGTATAGAGGGAGAGATAGACCTGATAAGGAAGGTGTCTTGAGAAGTAGTAGATAGGAGGAGAGAGTGGGTCAGGTAAAACGTTGATTTCAGACAGAAGAGTTAAACTGAGAATCTTGGGTTATAGATTTGGACTAGGGTGAGGCAGCATAGAATTATAGAAAGTACTCTGGACTAGGACTTAGAAGGACTGAGTTCTGGGCTTTGTTCTGCCACTAATGATCAATGGAACTTTGAGCATATTATTAACTTTACTGGCTCTCAGTTTCATTGTCTGTAAAAGAAACGAAAACCAAATAATTTCTAAATTCCCGCATAGATTTTAAAATCTATGATTCCATGGTATGTCTCATTTTGAACCATCATACTGTTACAAGGAATGAGGCTGCTTAGAGAACATTAGAATTAAGTTGGAAATGAACACACTAGATCAATCCTTTTGACACTGATGGTTAGTTAGCAATTTAACAGCTGTAGTTAGCAAATGAATTCATGAGAAAGATAAAGAGAACATTCACCAAATACAGTCTATTAAGAATCACTTTCTATTTTATGTGCTGACAGTAACAACAGATTAGAAAAGTTACTTAAACAAGTAACTTGTACATAAAAAAAAATCTAACAGAGGAATGCACTCATTTTAGATTTCCTTTGACTACTTTTATTAAAAAGGAATATTTGCCCATAAACAAAAATGCTTAGACAAAAGCAGTAGATACTTTTCATTTTCCTTTTTTTTTTTTTTTTACAAAGACTGTTATATTAAAATTCTATTGTAAGTGAATACAGTGCATGTTTTCACCTCTCTATAGGCAAGTGTTGAAATATAGACTCTAAGCCGGGCATTGTGGCTTAGGCACTTTGGGAGGTAGAGGTGAGAGGATTGCCTGAACCCACTTGTTCAAGACCAGCCTGGGCAATGTGGTGAGGACTCATCTCTACGTTTAAAAAAAAAAAAAAAAAAAGCTGGGCGTTGAGGTGTGTGTCTGTAGTTACAGCTACTTGGAAGGCTGAGGCTACATGACTGTGAGGGTGCCATTGCATTCCAACCTGGGTGACAGTGTGACTCTGATGCAAAAAAAAAAAGAAGAAGAAATACAGACTCTATCTACTCCCTAATCCCCTAATCTTCTAGGTTTTTTAGCAGAATATGAATAGAGAGAAAAATTGATATTATTCAGAGGAAAAATTGAAAGCTAGCTTGTACTATATTGCACTGAGGTGGCAGAAACAGCTGCACAACAGCTTAATCCTTGTGACCAGCCCAGAACTTTACAATAATGGCTGGCACTGTCTGATGAAATTGCCAAGGGGCCAGATGCCACAGCTAGGAACATTATCCTTGTGTTTCAGATCAAATTGATACTGCAAATGGCACTCCATCCTTAACTCTTTGGTATCTGTTTGAGCTTTCTACAAAAAACTGAAATCTTCAACCAGGCACGGTGGCTCTCGTCTATAATTCCAGCACTTTGGGTGGCAGAGGCAAGAGGATTGCCTGAGCTCAGGGGTTTGCAACCAGCCTGAGCAACATGGCGAGACCTTGTCTCTACAGTAAATCAAAAAATTATCTGGGTGTGATGATGCATCCCTGTGGTTCCAGCTACTTGGAAGGCAGAGGCAGAGGGATCGCCTGAGCCCTGAAAGTCGAGGCTGCAGTAGCCACGAGCAGTGTGCCACTGCACTCCTGGGTGACAAAGTGAGACTCTGGCTAAAATAATAATAATATTATTAGTCTATTATCAAGGATTAAGTTTCAAAAAGCAATGGAAAGAGAGAAAATAAGGATAATACTTTTATTAGAAAAAGAAAGTAAGGAATAGACTGTAAATATTACTCATAGAGAGACAAATAGAAAATAAGAGTGATTTTTTAAAATAATAAACTAGGCCGGGCTCGGTGGCTCAGCCTGTAATCCCAGCACTTTGGGAGGCCGAGGTGAGTGGATTGCCTGAGCCTGTGGGTTCGAGACCCGCCTGGGCAGCTTGGTGAGCTCTCATCTCTACAATAAATCAAAAATCAGCCGGGCATGGTAGTGCTCGCCTGTAGTTTCAGCTACTTGGAAGGCTGAAGCAGAAGGATCACTGGAGCCCAACAGGTTGAGGCTGCGGTGGCCGGGAGCGGTCACTGCACTCCAGTCTGGGTGACAGAGTGAGATTCCAACTCAAAAAATAAAAAATAAAATAAAATAATAAATGATAGAGGGATAGGAGTTGTGACAGCTTCAGGTTGATGGATGCCCTACAAATTATAGGACTACTTATATTTCCTCTAAAGTAGGTATTATGTTTTTGCCAGAGACAATGGGGAAAACGACAGGGAGAAAATCTGAACTAAAAGAGATGAAGAGTTCTTCTCATAACATTTTAAATAATCCATAGATGTTAACTGAACATACAGAATGTATGTGATTCTGTGTTGTTAACTATAGCATAGCATAATATAAACTATAAAATATAATATAGTCTATGCACAGTATATAGTAAATACTGTATAGTTTCTGTACAATGTATAAGGCCATTTGGGAAGTACTGGACAGTTTGAGTCTACAGTTATGTCTAGTCTATAATTATAGTGTAGCATATATGGTAGGCAGACTAATACCCCCACCATGCTTGCAAGATATCCAAACTCTCATTCTTAGAATTTGTATGTATGTTACCTTACATTGTAAAAGGAACTTTGCAGATGTGACTAAGGGAGTGAATTTGAGATGGGGAGGTTATCCCCCTGGATCATTTGGGTGGGCCCAATCTAATCATATCAGCCCTTAAAGTCGGACAATCTCTAAGAGAGATGAGATAGTAGGGGTGAAATGTAATCCCTTCTGTGAGACCTTTCTAGATGTTTCTGAGCAGAGCTAGGCTCTTCCAACTTTGAACTTCCAGTGTATGTTGTATATACCTGTATTGGTAGCATCTAATCTTGTCACATTTCGATTATTTGTGTACATGTCCATCGCTTTAACTTATCTCTCTTTTTCTTTGAGTTCAACAAGTATGAGAGGGGGTTCAACTCCTCATGGCTGTCTTTGAAATTAGAAGAAGGGGGCCATGAATCAAGGAATGTGAGTGGACTCTAGAAACTGGGAACTGTTGACAGCCAGCAAGAAGATAGGACCAGTCCTACCACCAGAAGAAATTGAATTCTAACAATTAAATGAACAAGGAAATAGGTCCTGCCCTAGAACTTCCAGAAAAGAACACAGCACTAATGATACCCTGAGGTTTTGCTAATGAGATCTGTATAGTCCCTCTGACCTACAGAACTATAAGATAGTAAATTTGTTATTTTAAGTTACTATATTTGTGATAATTTGTTAAAGCAGCAACAGAAAATGAATACAGTATATAAGTTATTAAGTGCATAACACATTACAAATAAAAGGTGAAATAGCATTAGAAATGGTGATCTGTTGAAATGATCCAGTCCCTGATTATCTGTGAAATTAGAAGTTAAAATGAAGGCAACTTATTTGAGATCATATGGAACTCAGTTGGACTGAGAAAATTTTATGAAAAACAGATTTCATAGACTTGGAAAAATATGTAGATTTTGTTGAAAAGGAAGTGAAATCTGTGAGGATTATGTGTGGGAGAATGACAAAGGAAAACTAATTTGCAGGAAAAATATGAGTTTTTTTTGTAAAGGAAATGGGGGAGAACATAAGTTTTATATATAGGTGTATTTACCTTGTAATAGGATAAAGGGGTTTGGGATAGAGTATATGAAGTGTTTGGAATTTTATGTAATGCCAGAAAGAAACATTCTATTTTTATAGACATGCACACAAATGTTTCTGGGTCTAAGAAAATATGGAGTTATGCATTTCAACTGTATTGCACCATAGTGAATTTCACATTACTATGAAATAGATGTGAAATGGCTTAATTTTTTTGCTCATATTAAATTATCATTAAGGTATCATTAAGGTATCACTGAACTACTCATTTTTCCCCTGAGACTACTGTATTCCTTTACTCTACCCCATCCTTGCACCTGTCCCCTGCTTGAATGTGTCTCCTCCCATACTCATTACATTTCACCCCTGTGAAATGTACTCCCTTCTGTGAGACCTTTCTAGATGTTTCTGAGCAGAGCTAGGCTCTTCCAACTTTGAACTTCCAGTGTATGTTGTATATACCTGTATTGGTAGCATCTAATCTTGTCACATTTCGATTATTTGTGTACATGTCCATCGCTTTAACTTATCTCTCTTTTTCTTTGAGTTCAACAAGAAGACCTTAGTAGCTATCATTATTTAAACAATTATTAGAAAGATACCTTATACATATTATTTTATTTAATACTTACAGCTCTATGAACCAGAGTTTAAAGATGTGGGGTACAATTCAGGGTTAGGTATACAAATGTTCATTATGCAGGTACACTTGTTGATGAGTTGTGACCCCCTCCGGTGGCTTCCCACTACTGCCAATTATTTTCTTATAGTATTATAATAATTGTTCAAGTTCCACTTATGAGCGAGAACATTTGGTACTCACTTTTCTGTTTCTGTGATAGATTACTAAGTATGATAGACTCTAAATCCTTCCAAGTTGCTGTGAAGTATATGTTTGTCCATGAAGCAGTTTTAAAATATTTTCATTTATTTTTCATCAGAGTAATATGGTATATTGCAAAAAAATTTGAATTCAATATAACAGAAGATAAAAGTTATATGAAATGTAACATGTTCCCACCTGCATGCCCATCCCATTAAAGCGATTTTTGCCTTACTGTCTTTAGGTAATCATATATCTAAGTATTATGTGCCTTTAAATCTCTATCTTGATTAATTAACTCTACAACTGTATTTATGGATTATCTACTGTGAAAGAGGTAGACCATTAACCTCCTAATTTTAAATCATTTGCTTATACTTCTATTTTTGATTCCAATGTATGTCACCAGCATCTCAATATCCCTTCACAGAAGATGAGAATATGAGTGCTCTGCCCTTCCTCTACCTTCTCTTTCCACTTTCACCATCCAGTTTATTAGCTGCACTTTTACACGTGCAATCAACTCTCTTCTCTCTTTTAGAATTGAAAAAAATTATAAATGAATGGAGACAATTTAGTTGAAGAACTGGAAAATCAAGTTGGAAGATGTCTTCTAGGAAATGGAGCAAAAACAACAGAGAGACAGTAAAAGTGACCTAGGACTCATCACACAGTGGCTAATTAGTCTTTTATCTTTATCTGACTTATAGGTACCCAAAAAGACATCATGGCATATATATCTATTATGTTTTATTCATAGATTTACCCTGAAAACTAATAGCCAATAAGAAGTGATTACACAATTCAGACTGTAAATAATATTCACTGGGAAATCATTTCTTTCTTGAAAAAAGGACATTTCTCATTCCCTAATCCCTGAAGAGTATTGTTAGCATGGAAGTGAACTGGGCTTTCATTACCTCTCAAGGTCTTTCGTCTTTTCTTTTTTAGTCACTTCAGTTGTACTAATAGGTTCAAGGATTCCTCTTTTGTTTACTGCAGATATATCTCCAGAGTTTTTTAATGTCCTGCTTCTGTCTGCCCTGGTTGCTCAACAGTTCTTGACTGCTGCTGGTCATCTAAGCAATTTTCCTTTACTGCTTCTAGGATTGAATCCACTCTTCTCTCTACCCACATCTTGCTTTTCTTGGTTTACTCCTTCCTTTTGCTTCTAAATGACTTCAGGTAACTTTATAAGAAAAGGTGGGAGTGGGCATTGTAGTAGGAAGTCAACATTCTGAGTTCTTGCATACTTGAAATGTTCTTCTTTTTTACTTTATTTCATTTATATACCAGCGTACAGAATTTTAGGCCCTAATTTCTTTTCTTTCAGAACTTGAGAACTATTGCACTATTGTTTCTGGCATCCAGCTTACTGTTTAATATATGATGTTGAAATAAGACATTTCTTTGTAGTGGCTTCTAGTATTTTCTCTTTATCCTTGAGGTTCTAAAATGTTATGATGATATATCTGGATGCGTGCCTGTTGCCATTCATTGCTCTGGAACTTTTTTTCCGTCTAAAGACTTGTGTACAGCACTTCTTGAACTCTTTTATTATCTTTTTCTTTTAGTCTCTTTATTTCATGTTTCTGGAAACCTATTGGTGGAAAAACTAAAAGATACCTATAGAAAAACTCAAAACAAAATAGCAAAAATATATTTTAAGATAAAAATAAGGATGGACAAATGTTTATTTAGAAAATGAACAAAATAAAACAAATATGGTATTAATTTCAAGGTAAAATTAATATTTATGAAGATTATTTGTACAATAACGTGATGAGTTGTATACTTAAATGCACAGAAAAAGATATATGTATACTTGTCTAAAAATTAAAACTCTTAGATATAAAAGGAGAAATAAAAAACAGTTATTGTGGAGAACAGCATACAGTTTAATGAGCATAGAAGTATAGGCTGAGTTTTATATGAACTAGCTTTTAATCCTACAAGAATGCTGAGATAGATACTGTTTTTCTCATTTTATAGATAAGAAAACTTAGTGTTGGAAGCTTTAAGTAACAAGTCAAAGATCAAACAACTAAAAAGTAGTAGAGATGGATTTCAAACTCAAGTGCATCTGATTCTGGAGTACTAATACTCTGCATTTTGCCTTTTATTACTCTCTTCCATAGAGATAGCAGATGAAACTCAGTAACACAGACACTGTAAATGATGATTGTTTGATTTAAAAGATACATGTGACACACTTTCAACTCAGTGAATACCAGTATCTCTTTGTTGCAAACATCAAGACACTTAATACCATTGTATTTTGGGCTAAAGAAAGCATCAACCAATTCCTTAGTGTAGAATTTGTGTATTCTCTGCAATCAAAGTTATAATATTATGTAGTGTGTTAAAATGTATCCTTCTACTGAGATATGCACAAATTGTTATCTTCATTGTCTTTTACTTAACTTGTTATGGATTCTACTATTCCTACTGGTGGTGGAAAAATTGCTTATATTTTTTCCAATTAAAACTGCATATTTTTTAAAAAATAGAGATAACTCAATATGGAAAATGGTAAGCCTTTCAGGTTTACCATTTGGAAACTGGCAAGCCTTTCAGATTTCTTCCTCCTCTATATCTTCCTTCCCAAGATGGGATCTTGGTGTAGAGGAAGCTGACATCTCTTCATAGCTTTTAGAAGAAGATGTTTTGGCCTACTTGCTATCCTAGCACTGCTATGTCTCATCTCTCCTTAGTTCTGTTCTCACTGCTCAAGTCTGTAGCTGGTGTAATCTGGGTCAGTTTTCTCAGTGAGATGACTGCTTCCATGATGCTGGGCTGTACTGTGGCCCAGAGATTCACTGGGCCTATTCCCCAAGGTCTTGTAAAGTCCAGGGTCTGGGAGTTGGCCTTGTAACTCACTGTAGAGTCATGTGGATATCCCCCAGACCAAGTAACCAGCCAGTATCTTAGTCATCTCATACACTTCCTACTATAGTAGGGCATGTCAAGACTTCTGGAAACCTTTAAACCCATGACTCTTGGGAAACTGCAGAGCATTGTCTCAGGCCAGACTTCCACCTGCCCAAACACACTGCCACTTCCCTTCTACTGTGACTACTCTTTGCTTAATGTGCAAAATCTCTGCATATTTCTGCAATAGTTGCAGAGAATGGAAATTTTCAAACTTACAGAAAAGACTGGAGAGCAGCATAATGAACACATATTTTTGTATCATCTATTTCAGCTGAGTAATTTTAAAGTAAATTATAGACATCATGACATTTTATCCTCGATATTTAAGCACAACTCTCAAACAGGTCTTTTTCTACGTAGTTACAATACTATTATCAGACTTAACAGAGTTAAAATAATTTCCTAATATCAGCATATGTTTATGAAAAATTCCCAGGTTGTTCTCAAAATATCTTTTGCAGATGAGCCACATATTGCATGGTTATGAGGGCTTTAAGTTTGTTTTAATAAAATAGTCTTTACAGTTTTGTTTTTCTTATGCTATTAATTAAGTTGTTTGAGAGGATCTGTTTAGTAGTCTTGTAAAATGTATCATTTACTGTATTTATCAGCTGGTTTTTCTTATATAGATTTTAGTTTTCCTATATGTATCTTAGTCTTCATTTTTACAACTTAGCTGAAGTTATATTTTTACTGTTTTTTTAAACGTAAAACCTCTTTTTATTTTAGAATAATTCTAGGTTTTCATAAAGTTGAAAATAGAGTACAGAATTCCTGTATGTCTCAAACCCAGTTTCTCCTATTGTTCAAATCTTATATTACCATGGTACATTTGTCAAAACTAACAAACCAATGAGTTTATACTTCATTTGAATGTGATTTGTTTTTCTTTCTGTTTCAGTATCCCATCCAGGGTGCCACATGTATTTAATTTTCATGTCTTTATTTCTGGTTTTCATGATGTAAAAACTCCCGTCATGGCCTATTTCAAGATACCAAAAGTTTGAAACAACCTGGCAAAATTCTGAAATATTTAATAATTGGCTTTCCTGAGCTGCTAAGAGATGGCTCCAGAATGCAACTGAATTATTTCCAATTTAATTTGTATGTTTATTGTAATTACATTTCAAGCCCCATTATTATTATCTTTTTAGGATGTAGTATTAAACTCACATGACATTCATTTTGGAAAATAAAATCCTGAGACTAACCACCAAAATTCTGCAAAACTAGTGACAAGAAATACATTCTAGTACATGTAGAAAACTATTGTATTATAATACCTAACTTTACTTTTAGTTGTAGAATGTAAATTTACATATCGAGATGCCACTTTTCTTGTTGTAATTTTCTTGACTAATGATTTTTTTACTAAAACAATATTTTTACATATTTATGGGACACATGTAATATTTTGTCTCATATATAGACTGCGTAACGATCAAGTCAGGGTAGCTGGGATGTCTGTAATCTCAAGTATTTATTATTTCTATGTGTTGTGAACATATCAAGTCCTGTCTTCTACCTATTTTGGAATATACAATACATTGTTGCTAACTATAGTCACTCTACTGTACTATCAAACATTAGAACTTATTCCTTTTATCTAACTACTTATTTATACCCAATAATCAACCTCTATTACCTCCTTCCACTCACATACTCATTCCAGTCTCTGGGGTCTCTCATTGGCTTTGACTTATGAGTGAAAACACAAGATATTTATCTTTCTGTTCCTGGCTTATTTCACATAACATAATGACCTCCAGTTCCATCTACGTTGCTGAAAATGACATGATTTTATTCTTTTTTTATGAAAGAATAATATTTTATTGTGTGTATAAACTACATTTTCTTTATTCATTCATAGGTTGATGCTACTTCTTTACTATTGTGAATAGTGCTGCGATAAATATGGAAGTACAGATATTCCATTGATACACTAATTTCTGTTCCTTTGGATAAATACCCAATGTGGAATTGTTGGATCATATGGTAGTTCTAGTTTTTTTCTTTTTTTTGGAAATCTCGATATTGTTTTCCATAGTGACCATATTAATTCCCACAAGTATTATATAGGAGTTCCATTTTCTCAGCATCCTTGCCAGCATCTGTTATTTTTAAAATATCTTTTTAGTAATAGTCATTATAATTGGAATAAGAGGATATCTCATTGTGGTTTTGACTTACATTTCCCTGATGATTAGTGATTTTGAGCATTTTTTTCATATGCCTGTTGGCCATTTGTAAATCTTTTTTTGAGAAATGTATATTCATGCTTTTTGCCCAATTGTTAATGAGATTATTTGCTTTTTGCTGTTGAGTTGTTTGAGTTCCTTGTATATTTAGTCCCTTTTTGGATGAATAGTTTCCAAACAGTTTCTCCCATTCAGTTGTCTGTTTATTTTGTTGGTTGTTTCCTTTGCTGTGCAGAAGTTTTTTGGTTTAACATAGTCACATTCGTCTATTTTTGTTTTAGCTGCCTGTGCTTTTGAGATCTTAGCTGTAAAATCTTTACCAAGACCAATGTTCTGAGGTTCAACTTGAGCTGAGTTTTGTATATGATGAGAGGTAGGGGTCCTGTTTCATTCTTCTACATATGGAGATCCAATTTTTCCAGCACCTTTGTAGCTTTTTATTAAATAACATCATTTTCTCATGTATTTTCTTGGTGCCTTCATTGAAAACCAGTTGACTGTAAACACATGGATTTATTTCTGCATTTTCTATTCTTATACCATTGGTCTATGTGTCTATTTTTATCATGTTGTTTTGGTTATTATAGCCTGGAACATATTCTCAAGTCAATCAGTATGATGCCTTTTCCTTTGTTCTATTTCCACAGCATTGCTGTGGTTATTTAAGCTCTATTTTTTGGTTTCATGTGAATTTTAGGTTTGTTTTACTATTTTTGTAAAAAATGACATTGGTATTTTGATAGGGCTTGTGTTGAACCTATAGATTGTTTTCTTCTGTCTGGTCATTTATTATTATTATTTTTTGAGTCAGAATCTAACTCTGTCGCCCAGCCACTGCAGCCTCGACTTGCTGGACTCAGGTGATCCTTCTGCCTCAGCCTTCTAAGTAGCTGGAACCACAGACACATACCACCACGCCTGGCTAATTTTTTGATTTATTGTAAAAATGAGGTCTCGCCAAGTTGCCCATGCTGGTCTCGAAACCATGGACTCAGGCAATCCTCTTGTCTCTGCCTCCCAAAGTTCTGGGGTTACAGGCATGAGCCACTGCGCCGGCCCAGTGTGGTCATTTTAACAATGTTAATTCTTCTGATCTATGAGCATGGGTTGTCTTTTCATTTGTTTGTGTCCTCTTTAATTTCATTATGGTTTTGTAGTTTTTCTTGTACAAGTTTTTCCCCTCCCTGGTTAAATAAATTTGTGGGGTTTTTTAAAAGCTATTGTAAGTGGAATTATGTCATTTCTTTCCCAGCTATTTAATTATTAGTATATAGAAATGCTATTGATTTTATATCCTACTACTTTATAAATTTGTTGATCAGATCTAAAAGTTTGTTGGTGGGGTCTTTTAGTTTTCTAAATACAAGATATCATCAGAGAACAGGGACAATTTGACTTCCTCTTTTCCAATTTGGATGCCTTTTATTTATATTTTTCTTTTGGCTGTTTGTTCAGCTAGGATTTTCAGTACTGTGTTGAAAAGAGTTGTGAAAGTGGTATCCTTGTCATGTTCCACGTCTTAATTGAAAGACTTTCAAATTTTTCCCATTCAGTATGGATTTGTCATGTATGGCCTTTATTTTGTTGAGGTATGTTTCTTCTATGCTTAGTTTCTTGAGGGTTTTTATCCTGAAGTAATGTTAAATTTTATCAAATACTTTCTCTGTGTGTATTGAAATAATCATGCTTTTTTTGTCCTTCACTCTGTTGATGTCATGTATCATGTTTATTGATTTGCGTATGTTGAACCATACTTTCATCTCTGGTATAAATCTTCATTTGGTCATTGTGTGTTGTCTTTTAGATTTGCTGTTGAATTTTGTTTGATAACATTTTGCTGCTAATCTTTATTCCTATGTTTATAAGGAATATTGACTTGTGGGTTTTGTTGTTATTGTTATTGGTCCTTGTTATTATTGTTGGGTCCTTACCTGGTTTTGTTATCAGTGTAATGTTGGGTCTCATAGAATGAATTAGGGAGAATTCCTTCCTCTTTAATTTTTTTGGACTAATTTCATGAGAATTGCTGTTAGTTCTTCTTTGAAAGTTTGATAGAATTAGACAGTGAAGCCGTCCAGTCCTAGATGTTTCTTTTTGGGGAGTTTTTTTTTTTATTACTGATTACATTTTATTTCTCATTATTGGTCTGTTCATGTTTTAATTTACTTCCTAATTCAACCTTGGTAAGTTGCATGTGTCCAGGAATTTATCAATTTCCTTTAGTTTTTTTTTAGTTTGTTAGTATATAGTTGTTCATAATAGTCTCTGATAAGCTTTTGTACTTCTTTGTTATCAGTTGTAACATTTCCTTTTTCATTTCTGATTCAGTTGTTTGAGTTTTCTCTTTTTTTTCTTGGTTGATTTAGTTAGCAGTTTATCTATTTTGTTTATCTTTTCAAAAAGCTAAATGTTTTGTTTTGTTGATTCTTTGCATTGTTTTTCAGTTTAGTTCTGCTCGGATCTTCATTTTTTTCTACTTATACATTTTGGGTTTGGCTTGTCCTCGTTCTTCTGGTTTTTTGAGATGAATCATTCGGTTGTTTATTTAAAATCTTTCTCTTTTTTGATGTAGACATTTTTTACCATGATTTTCCCCCTCAGTACTGATTTTGCCCTATCTCTTAGGTTTTGGTATGTTGGGTTTCCATTGTCATTTGTTTTGAGATTTTTCTTCTGTGTCATTAGCCTATCATCATTAATACAAACTCAAACATAAGTTTTACAAATATAATCATCTTAACTTGAAGTTTAATGCAAAGAATTGGAGTAATTTTAAAAATAGTTCTTAGGAAAACTACTATATATAGTGATATTTATGATGTATCTATTTATTTATTTTTATTTTATTATAGCTATGTGGGTTGCAAGTGAGGATTAAGTATATAAGTAGGCTGCATACAGATGAAGTTTGGGCCTCCAGCTGGCCCTCACTCCCCCTGGTAGTGGACCAGGTAACCTTTATGTTGTCATGTGCCCCCTCCTCTCCTAGCAGTGCCCAGAACTGCTGATTCCTTCCTTGTTCTCATGTGTCTATTGTTCAGGACCTGCTTATGAGTGAGAACATGTGGTTTTCAGTTCTTTGTTGCTGTAATAGATCGCTTAGTATGATTGTCTCCAACTCCATTCAGTTTGCTATGAAGTTCATGATTTTGTTCTTTATTGCTGCATTATACTCCATCATGTATATGTACCATATTTTCTTTATTCAGTTTACTTTTGATGGGCAATATGGTTGGGTCCATGTTTTTGCTCTTGTGAATAGTGCTACCCATGTCTTTTTTATAGAATAATTTATGTTCCTCTGGGCATATTCCCAGGAGAGGGATTGCTGGATTATATGGAAGGTCAATTTTTAGTTATTTTAGGAAATGCCGCACTGCTTTTCATACAGGTTGAATTAGCTTGCACTGTAGTGTAGAAGTGTTCCCTTTTCTCAGCACCCGTGCCAGCAACTGTTATTTTTTGGCTTATTAATGATAACCATCCTTACCTGAGTTAGGTAGTGTCTCGTTGTAGTTTTGATTTGCATTTCTCTGATGATTAGTAAGGCTGAGTTTATTTTTTTTTTCGAGTCAGAGTTTCACTCTGTCACCCAGGCTGGAGTGCAGTAACACACTCACGGCCACCGCAGTCTCAACCTGCTAGGCTCAGGTGATCCTTTTGCTTCACCTTTCCAAGTAACGGTAACTACAGGCACATGCCACCATGCCCGGCTAATTTTCTTATTTATTGTAGAGACAAGGTCTCACCAAGTTGCCCAGACTGGTATCGAACCCCTGGACTCAGGCAATCCTCTTTTCTTGGCCTCCCGAAGTGCTGGTATTGTAGGCTTGAGCCACTGTGCTTGGCCAAGACTGAGTTTTTGTATCTGTTGACTGCTTGTATGTTTTCTTTTTAGAAGTGTCTGTTCATGTCCTCTACCCACTATGTAATGGAGTTCCTTTTTTTCCTTTCATTTCATTTGAGTTCCTTGTAGATCCTGCATGTTAGTTCTTTGTCAAATGCACAATTTGCAAATGTTTTATCCCATTTGGTGAATTGTCTTTACTTTCTTTTGCTGTGCAAAAGCTTTTCAGTTTGATGATGTCCCACTTGTCTCTCTTAGCTTTTATGGTATATACTTTTGGGGACTTTGTCAGTAATTCATTGCCTACTCTGATGTGCATAAGCATGCTTCCTACATTGTCTTTTAGGATTCTTATAGTTTGAGGACTTCCATTTATGTCTTTGATCCACTTAGAGTTGAGTTTTGTATATAGTGATAGGTAGGAGTCCAGTTTTATTCTTCTGCATGTGGTCAGTCAGTTTTCCCAGCACTGTTTTCTAAATATGGTCTAATTTCTCAGTGATTGCTATTGGTGTCTTTGTCAAAGATGAGTTGGTTGAGAGACTGTGTTTTTGCTTCCAGAATCTCTGTCTTGTTCCATTGGTCTATGTGCCTATTCTTGTACCAATACCAGGCTGTTTTAGTTATGGAAGCCTTGTAATAAAGTTTAAAGTCTGAAAGTGTGATACCTCCTGCATTGTTCCTTTTGCTGAGGATTGTTTTGGCTACCCATGTTCTTTTTTGTCTCCATATGAATTTCTGTATTGTCGTTTCCAGGTCTGAGAAGAGTGATGCTGGTAATTTGATGTGTATTGTATTGAGTCTGTAGATTGCCTTGGGTAGGATGCACGTCTTGTCAATATTGATTCTTCCAATCCATGAGCAAGGAATGCTTTTCTGTTGTGTGTATGTGTGTGTGTGTGTGTGTGTGTGTGTGTGTGTGTGTGTGATCCTTGATTTCTTTGAGCAGTGTTCTGTAGTTTTCTTTGTAAAGGTCTCTTCCTTCTCTGGTTAGGTGGGTGCCAAGGCATTTCAATTTTTTCCTGTGGTTATTATGAATAGGATTGTGCTCTTTATTTGGTTCTCTGCCTGCTTGTTGCTGGTATATAGAAAGCAACTGTCTTTCGCATATTGATTTTGTAGCCTGAAACTTTACAAAAGCTGTTTATCAGTGGATGGTGGCTTTTGACAGACGCTCTTGGGAGTATAGCATTATATTGTCCACAAAGAGGGATAGCTTAACTTCCTCTTTTCCTTTTTAGATATCCCTGATTTCCTTCTCTTGCCTGATTGCTCTACCTAGGAATTCCAGCACTACGTTGAACAGGAGGAGTGAGAGTGGGCATCCCTGTCTTGTTCCTGTTCTCAGGGGAAATGCTTCCAACTTCTGTCCATTGAGCACAATTTTGTCTGTGGGTTTATTATAGATGGCTCTTGCTGTTTTGAGGAATGTACCTTCTATGCCTAGGTGCTCAAGGGTTTTTATTAAGGGATGCTGGATTTTGTCAAATACCTTTTCTGCATCTAATGATAAAATCATGTGGTTCTTGCTTTTACATCTGTTAATGTATTGAATTACCTTTATGGTCTTGGGAATGTTGAAACAACAAGACAAAAAACTGGTTCTTTGAATGAATGAATAGATTTGGTGGACCTCTGGTCAGACTGAATAAAAAAGAGAGAACGCCCAAATAAACAAAGCTAAAATCACAAAAGGTGAAGTCATGACTGACCCCAAGAAATTTAAAAGAATATCAGAGATTACTATGTACACCTATATGCAAATAAACTTGAAAGCCTAAAGGAAATGGAAGACTTTCTGACATCATACAACCTCCTAATGTTGGGGCAAGAATAAATTGAAACGCTAACCAGACCAAAGGCAATCCAGGAAATCGACTCCATTATAAGAAATCTACCCACCAGAGAAGCCCTGTACCAGGTGGCTTTCCTGCTGAATTCCACAAAACATTCTAGGAGGACTTGACATCAATTTTATTGAAAGTATTCCAGGTAATCGAGAAAGATAGAACTCTCCCCAAATCATTTTCTGAAGCTAACATCACACTGATACCCAAACCTGGCAAAAATCCAACAAGGAAAGATAATTACAGGCCAATGCCACTGCACTCCAGCCTGGGCAACAGTGAGACTCCAACTCAAAAAAAAAAAATTCTCATTAAGATTCTGGCAAATCAAATTCAACAACACATCTCAAGGGTCATCCTCCATGACCAAATGTGCTTCATTCTTGGGATGCAGGGCGAGTTCCACATTTATATTAAGAACTTTAAAAATTATACTGTTAATCACAATCTATCCTATTTTAAATATATTTTAAATACATTTCAGTTTAATGAAAAATTAGGAAAAATCTAAATATCTTTATTTTGGGTAATTTTGCTTCGTGTATCTAAAACCCACTTTAACCAGCTGAAGGAATGGGAGAAGGTGATTAGAATAGTGGACATTTGTAGTTATTTCAAGAAACCCAAGAGTGAGAAATAAAACTAGTCCTCATAGAACTAAACAAAAGACTAAAAACCATCTGTATTCAGGACAACTGTGTTGTCCATATTTGTCTCTGATGCTGAAAGATCTCTTGTCTTCGCATGGCTTGTGTGGATTGTAAAGATAAAATGTTTGTGTTTGTTCAGCTAGGAATTTCTGATAATATTTTACTGTAGCGTGGGACCTGACTAAAAGAGCAACCTGTGGAGGGTATTTAAACTGTGAGAACTGTAGAGAGTTTTACCTAACTCCAATAGTATGTGTTTAGATTTCAACAGGAGGGCTGAAATCTGGGACCCTGAAGATATCCCTGGGTTGTAAAGCTGAAGACAGTGGTTTTATCATCTTCTAAATAGATTTATTTGCATTTCAGAGTTAGAATAGGAACCCATGATTTTTTCCTTGGGGCAAAGACTTTTCTACCTCTACCTGGAAGGGAGGGTCATTGTTTTGACTTTGGGACCTTATATGTTTGTGTAGCATAACATCTAGCTTTCATCACATTGCCCCAGGAATAAAAAATTGAGGTACAAGGGAACCACAAGAAAATTTGCTATAAAGGAAACAATACTTATCTATTCCAGAAACTTGTGTGTACATTCAAGATAATATTTAAAATATGACTATAATTTCTTAACAGTTTTAAAAATCTATTCTTTGGCTTCTCCCTGCAGCTTTGCATAATTAGCACATATAGCTCCAGAATGGTTCCTTCTCTGAACCCTGACAGGCTTACCACATAAGGCTAAGTAACTCAGTTTTCTAAGTTTTTCAATTACAAATTCTCATGAGAGGGAACCATGTCAGAATCTGCCTTATTACACAAAGAAAAGACTGCTCAGAATTTTGACTGGAAAAAAAATGATTGGCTCCTTTAGGACAACCTCCACTAGTAGAAAATAATAGGGTATGCCAATGCCATGTATTATTATGTAGTTACTAAAACTGTGTTTTTGAAGAATATTTGATAATTCTGGAATATGTTCATGTTATATTTTTATGCCCTTGAGGAATACTGGTCTCTCTCTCTATTTTTTTTATAACAGGTCTAGTAATACTGGTCTTGGAAAACAAGTAGAGAAGTGTTTTCTCCACTTTTATTCTTCTGGAAAATAACATGTAGAATTAGAATAATTTATTCCTTTAAATGTTTGGTAGAATTTACCAGCGAAGTCAACTGGGCCTGAAGTTTTACTTGATCAAAGTTTTTCTGGTTTTTTTTTTTTTAATTTTTTTATTTTTTAGTTGGCATCTTACTCTGTCCCTTAGGCTGAAGTGCAGTGACATACTCGCAGTGACATGCTCACAGCCACCACAGACTTGATCTGTAGGGCTCAGGCGATCCTTCCGCCTCAGCCTTCCAAGTAGCTGGAATGACAGGTGCATGCCACCACACCTGGCTAATTTTTTGATTTATTGAAGAGATGAGGTCTCACCAAGTTGCCCAGGCTGGTCTCCAACCCCTGAGCTCAGGCAATCCTCTTGCCTCTGCCCCCCTAAATGCTGGTATTATAGGCATAAACCACCACGCTCAGGTTGATCAAAGGTTTTTAACTACATGCATAATTATAAAATAGGATATAGGCCTACTCATATTATCTATTTCTTCTTTAGGAAGTTTTGACAGGTTGTGTCTTTGAAGGAATTGGTACTTTATGAAAGTTTGTAAATGAAGGAATTTTAGAATTCAGTTAGGTATCATTCTTACAAATCCTTCCTCCACAGGCTTATTTTAATCCCAAATTTAATAAAACATTTTAGTAGAATTTTCTTTTGTAAAATTCTTTTGCTTCATTTTGTAGGATTCGGGCAGCATCAAAGTAGTTGAATTTTCTTCTCTCTCAGCTTTGGTTAGGTATTGTTTATTTTAGTTTTATCCAAACTGATGGGCTTTAACATCTTTCCCTTAAGAAAAAAAGAAAACTGAATGGGATAAATGTTGCTTCAGTGAGAGGAAAAAACAACAAGCAAATCACCACCACCACAACAAAATTAAGTCTAGTATTTTCCATGATTAGGACACAATTTGTTCAGCTTATTTTTAGAAAGAAAAGCTCTGCTAATCTTGTCTTTCAGTCTAAAAGCTTGTTTAAATTAATTGTATGCAATGCCTAATTACTTAACTATCCGGTACTAGAGGCCAATTTTGTCTTGAAAACTTGACATTTATAACCTAGTTAAACTTTAGTTAGGCAAGAGTACCTCGTATATCTAAACAGAACATTTTCGTTTAGAATATTTGAACTTTAATATAATCAAGGTTTAAAAGTATTGCATCACAATTTCTTTGAGTTTAACTTTAATCTGAATCAATTGAACAACTAGAATTTTTAGGAATTTGATGGGTTCTTAGTCAAATTTTTTCTTATGATTGATTTTTTTTTTATTTTTAAAGCCAGTTTATTGATGTATAGTTTATGTACGGCACATTCCACCTTTTTTAGTATATAATTTTATAAGTTTTGACAAATATATATGGCTTCTCAAATTGACTTATTCCTATCCTCTGATCTTCTGAGAGCCCCTCCTATTGCTGTTCTTCCATTACTCTTCCCTACCCTACCCTATTCTCTGGATTTGATTTGAAATAAATGGATAGGTTCTCTTACAAGTTTCATAATATTACAACTAATATGAAAAGAAAATATTCTCTGGTAGATGTAGGAAGATGCCAACTGCTTCCTTAAAACTTTACTAGTACTGAATTTGGGGGAGAGTCTTTTCTTTCAAACTTGCTGGAAGCTACAGCATTTCTTCTTAATGTTTGTGCTGTAATCTCTGGAGTTGTATTTCATGTGATGTAGTGAACTGTAAGCTACAATGCAGACATGAGTACCCTAGATGCATGTGATCCTTATATACTGTGAATCCTATATCAGGGTTGGGGGCAGTTTTCTATTTTCTTATATTAGTGATGTTTTCCTCCTTTTTCCTATGACCTTTTTCTTTTCTTTACAGAGACTTTCAGGATATTCTCCCAGTAATTCTTTGAGAGCTCTCTTAAATAGCCCTCTAAACTACTCTGTGCCTTAGTATATTTCTGTCTTACATCCATGTTTCATATATGACCCTAAAGAGATGAGAATAGCAAAATAAGCAATAGCATAGTGATTTTGCATTTAGAGGGGAAATATAAATGTGCCATATAATGAATATTTTGTGTGTTCGTCTTAAGCTAAACTTGTGGAATTGCTGGATCAAACAGTATTATGGTATTTTTTTTAATTAATCAATATTTTTTATTATGGTTTTGTGGGGTACAGTTAAGGGTTAGGTGTACAATTACGTTTCATTCAGGCACCTTGTTGATAAGAGGTGTTTTCCCATCCCCAGACAGATATTTTCTACTGTTAATCCCATTCCCCCCCCCCCCACATAGTTTTCCAGTACCGTCAGTCATTTTCTTATAGTATTACATTGGATGTTCAAGGTCCATTATATGAGTGAGAACATGTGATACTCAGATCTTTGTTTCTGTGAGAGGTCACTCAGTATTATAGACTCTAGTTCCATCCAGGTTGCTGCAAAGTTCATGATTTTGTTCTTTTTTATGGCTGCATAGTATTCCATCGTGTATATGTACCACATTTTTTAATCCAGTCCTCTTTTGATGGGCAGCATGGTTGATTCCAGGTTCTTGCTATTGTAAACAACGCTATGATAAACATACGTGTGCAGGTATCTTTTTTATAGAGTGATTTGAGGTCTTCAGGGTATATTCCCAATAGGGGGATTACGGGGTCATATGGAAGGTTGATTTTTAGAGCTTTTAGGAATTGCCACACTCCTTTCCACAGATGTTGCACTAGTTTACACTCCCACCAACAGTGTAAAAGTGTTCCCTTTTCACCACACCCTCTCTACCAGCTGTTATTTTTTGAGTTGTTGATAATTGCCATTCTGACTGGAGTTAGGTGGTATCTCAGTGTGGTTTTGATTTGCATCTCCCTGATGATTAGTGAAGTTGAGCATTTCTTCATGTGTTTGTTGGCTGCTCAGATGTCTTCTTTTGTGAAGTGTCTGTTCATATCTTTTGCCCATTTTATAATGGAGTTGTTTGTTTTCTTCTTTTCAGTACGTTTCAGTTCCTTGTAGATCCAGGATGTTAAGCCTTTGTCAGACCTAGAGTTGGCAAAGACTTTTTCCCAGTCTGTAGGCTGTCTTCCTGCTCTCTTGATGGTTTCTTTGGCTTTGCAGAAGCTTGTCAGTTTAATAAGGTCCCATTTGTCTATCTTCTCTCTTAAGTCCTGTGGGTTTCGGGTTTTGTACAGGAATTGGATGCCAGTTCCGATTTCCATGAGAGTATTTCCTTCCTTTTCTAAGGTTCTTATGGTTTGAGGTTTTACATTTAGGTCTCTGATCCATTTGGAGTTAACCTTTGTGCATGGGGATAGATAGGGGTCCTGTTTCAATCTTCTGCATGTGGTCAACCAGTTTTCCCAGCACCATTTACTGAATAGGTTCTCTTCTCCCCACTGGTAGGTGGTGGGGGCTTTGTCGAAGATGAGTTGGTTGAGGAATTGAGGTTTTGCTTCTGGAATCTCAATTCTGTTCCATTGATCTATATACCTGTTCCTGTACCAATACCAAGCTGTTTTGATGATTGTAGCTTTATAGTAAAGTTTGAAGTCTGGTATTGTGATACCACCTGCTTTGTTTTTTTTGCTGAGGATTGTTCGGGCTATTCTTGGACGTTTGTGTTTCCATATGAATTCCTGTGTTGTTTTTTCTAGGTCTGAGAAGAATGTTGTTGGTAATTTAATGGGTATTGCATTGAATTTGTAGATTGCCTTAGGTAAGATGGACATCTTCACAATGTTGATTCTTCCGATCCATGAGCATGGGATATTTTCCCACTTGTTTGTGTCAGCTTTGGTTTCTTTGAGCAGTGTTTTGGAATTTTCATTGTAAAGGTCTTTCACGTCTCTGATTAGGAAGATGCCAAGGTATTTCATTTTTTGTGTGGCTATTGTGAATGGAATTGCGTTTTTTATTTGGGTTTCTGTTTGTTTATTATTGGTGTAGAGAAATGCGATTGTCTTTTGTACATTTACTTTGTATCCTGAGACTTTGTCAAAGGCCTTTATCAATGTAAGGAGGCTTTTGACAGATTCTCTTGGGTTTCCAAGGTACACAATCATATCATCTGCATAGAGAGATCATTTGACTTCCTCTTTTCCTATTTGAATACCTCTGATTGCCTCCTCTTCTCTGATTGCCCTAGCAAGTACTTCCAATACTATGTTGAACAGGAGGGGTGAGAGTGGGCATCCTTATCTAGTTCCAGTTTTCAGGGGAAATGGTTCCAATTTTTGTCCATTTAGGAGTATGCTGGCTGCGGGTTTCTCATAGATGGCTTTTACTATTTTGAGGTATGTTCCCCATATGCCTAGATGTTCAAGGGCTTTTATAAAGAAGGGGTGCTGGATTTTATCAAAAGCTTTTTCTGCATCTAATGACATGATCATGTGGTTTTTGTTTTGACATCTGTTGATGTATTTAATTACATTTATGGTTTTATGAATGTGGAACCAGCCTTGCATTCCAGGAATGAAGCCTACTTGGTCATGGTGGATGATTTTTGAGATGTATTGCTGAATCCGGTTTGCTAGGATCTTGTCGAGAATTTTAGCATCTATGTTCATCAAGGATATTGACCTGTAGTTCTCTTTCTTTGATGGATCTTTACTCGGCTTGGGTATCAATGTGATGTTGGCTTCGTAAAATGATTTGGGGAGAATTCCATCTTTTTCAATCACCTGGAATACCTTCAGTAGGATTGGTATCAGCTCCTCC
>NW_007246063.1:40058-42735 GCF_000164805.1 Carlito syrichta
TAGTAGTCTCTAATGATCTTTTGTATTTCTTCAGGGTCATTTGTGACTTCATCTTTTGTGTTTCTGATTCTGCTTATTTGGTTTTTTTCTCGTTTTTTCTTGATCAGTCTAGCTAGGGGACCATCGATCTTGTTTATCCTTTCGAAGAACCAGCTTTTTGTTTCATTGATTTTTTGTATTATCTTTTTGTCTTCTATGTCCTGGATTTGGGCTTTTATTTTTGTGATCTGGATTCTTCTGCTGAAATTAGGGTTTTTGTGGTCTTGCTTTTCCAGCTTCTTTAGGTGGCTTGTTAGGTTGTAAATTTCTGTTCCTTCCATTTACTTCATGTGTGTTTGTCGGGATATAAATTCCCCTCTTACTACAGCTTTCAAGGCATCCCAGAGATTTTGTGAAGATGTTTCTTCATTTTCATTTGTTTCCAGGTATCTTTTGATCCCTGTTTTGATTTCGTTGTTGACCCAGGAGTTATTTAGCATCATGCTGTTTAGTGTCCATGTCTTTGTGGGTTTTGGGGGAACTTTGTTGGTGTCAATGTTTATTTTTATTCCACTGTGGTCCGAAAAGGTGCTTGGTAGAATTTCGGTCCTTTTAAATTTGCTTATTCTTGATTTATGGCTGAGTATGTTGTCGATCTTAGAATATGTTCCATGTGGTGATGAGTAGAATGTGTATTCTGTGGTCTTTGGATGGAGTGTTCTGTAGGTATCAATTAAGTCCATTTGGTCCAAAGTCACATTGAGGTTCCAGATCTCCTTGCTGATTTTTTGTCCTGATTATCTGTCTACGGTTGTGAGTGGGGTATTAAAGTCCCCAGTTATGATAGTGTTAGAGTTGATATCTTTCTTTATTTTTCCAAGAAGTTGCTTTATGAAAGTTGGGGCACCTATGTTGGGTGCATATATGTTTCAGGATAGATATTTCTTGTTGATGGATTGAGCCTTTTATCATTATGTAGTGGCCTTCTATATCTTTTTGATTTTGAATAGCTTGAAGGGTATTTTGTCTGAAATGAAGATTGCTACTCCTCCTTTCTTTTGTATTCCGTTGGCCTGAAAGTCTGTTTCTCATCCTCTTATTTTGAGTCTGTGGGTGTCCTTTCTAGTGAGGTGAGTCTCTTGAAGGAAATGGATTGTTGCCTGATGATATTTTATCCATTTTGCCATTCTATGTCTTTTCAGTGGTGCATTTAGTCCGTTCACATTTAGGCTAATAATTGAAATGCAAGAGTTGATCCCTGTCATAAGGTTCTTACAGAGTTGTTCCTGCTTGCTTGTTGTCTTTCTTTGGGTTTTGGAGTTGGTTCATGTGTGTTTTTAATCTTTTACCTGTACCCTTGTGAAGAATGCTGTTGTTCTTTTTTCTTTGTCTTCTGTGTTCAGTACTTTCTTAAGTGTTTCTTGTAGAGGTGGTCTGGTGGCAGCGTAGGTTCTTAGGGATTAGATATCTGGAAAAGATTCCAATTCTCCCTCACTAATGAAGCTTAGTTTGGCTGGGTAGGTTATTCTTGGTTGAAATTGTTTCTCTTTTAGAACTTTGAAGATAGGGCTCTAGGCTCTCCTGGCCTGAAGGGTTTCTGTGGATAAATCTGCTGCTATTCTAATTGGTTTTCCCTGGTAGGTAGTCTGGCCTTTTTCTCTTGCTGCCTTTAGAATTTTTCCTTTTATAGCTAGTTTTTTGAGGCAAATTATTATGTGTCTGGGAGTTGGTCTTCTCATTTGTTGTCTTGCAGGGGTTCTCTGAATCTCTTGTGTTTGAATTTTTTCGTCTTTAATGAGATGAGGGAAGTTTTCTTGAATGATTTCATGAAATGTTTGTTCCAGTGTGGCTTCTGTTTCTCTCTCTGCCTCAGGAAGCCCAATTACTCTTAGATTTGGTCTCTTGAAGTGATCATTCATCTCTTGCATGTTTTGTTCTGTCTTTTTGAGTTTCTTTTCTATGCTTTTGACAGTTTGGGTTAGTTCTGTGTTTTGGTCTTCGAGCCCTGAGATTCTTTCTTCTGCTTGACTGATTCTGCTTTCCATGCTTATTAGTCTGTTGCTCATTTCCATCACAGTATTCTTTACTGCTGTCATTTCTGACATCAGCTCCTTCCAATTTTCCTCTTGTCTCTCCTCAATTTTTTAAATTCTCTCCATTAATGTCTTGATATCTGGGTTTGTTGCATGTAACCAGTCATTCTGGGAGCTCTTCATTGTTTGTGTTCCAGAATCTGTTTTCTCAGTGTCTGATTTCCCAGGGGTCTGTGTGAGACCTATATTCTTCTTTTGTTTTTTCTTCATTTGTGCAGTTTTTCCCCCTCCCTACTTTTTCCTTCCCTCCATGTCACCGTCTTCTTTAATTCTGTATTCAGGTGTAATTTGGATTGATTTTACTTCTGTTTGTTCAATCTCCTATTCTTTATGTATGTCTTCTTACTTTGTTCAATTCTGGAGTTGCACTGTACGTTGGAGGTGGTCCTTTTTGCAGTTTTGAGATTTACTTAAGGGGGGAGCTGTGATTCAAAATCTATCTGCAGGTCCTGGTATTCGCTGACATGTGTGTGAATAATCTGGAACCCAAATCCCACTACCTTGGAATCTGTCCATGCAGTGGGGCTGTAGGTTTACTCCCTGAAATAAAATGTGGTTAGCAGAGGGGAGAGAATGGAGCAGACAGTGGGTTGAAGAGGGGGGTG
>NW_007246063.1:43056-59576 GCF_000164805.1 Carlito syrichta
CCAATGTCCTTTCAGGTCTGATTTCTAGTTTTCTTTTCAAGCTGGTAAATTAGTTTGCAGTTCGGGTCAGTTGCCCGTGGTCTGCTGTGAAGGACAGTGCAGATCACACTCTGTTCACCACTCTGGCCTATGTCTTTATCAAGCTTGTTTCTCCTGTTTCAGTCGCCAGCAGGTGGTGCTATCTCAGCTGCTCTCCCCAGAGGAGGTGGGGCCAGACAGGATGGCAGAGGTTGAAGATGGCAAGATGGCTGCCTGCCTCAGGGCACATGGCAGGAGACTTATGCCAGGCAGGATGTCTCGGTCGCAGGAGAGGTGGCAGCGATCCCAGCAGATCTTCCCTGAAGGGGCTTCAAGGACTGAAGTTGTGGATTGCCTCCAGCCCAGGTGGTGTGATGTGCTACCGGCGGCGGTGGCAGTGGCTGCGGTGGCTGCAGCGGCTGCGTCTGTGCTGCAGTGGCTGTCCAGACCGCTGTGATGCCCCAGCAGTGGCAACGGCCGAGCTCCGTATGAAGAGCAGGCTGAGACTGTTGGGGTCCGTAGCCCCCAGGGCGAGAGTCAGAGACCCACTGCAGTTCTCCTTTGCAGAGGGTTTCACAGACCGGGTTGCCCTGTCGCCATCTTGCCAGAAGTCTATTGTTTATACTTTTGTATTAAATGCCATTAGACAATACAGTAGTCCTCCCTTATTCATGGGAGATATGTTCCAAGACCCTCAGAGAATGCCTGAAATAACTGAAAATCTTGGCATGAGAAAGGTGTGAGCAAAACGGTCCCAAAGGAACTCGTGTATCATCACAGCAATGCACCAGCTCACACAGCACTGTTTGTGAGAGAATTTTTGTCCAGTATACAAATGACTATATCAGAATATCCTCCCTATTCCCTCCCTGATCTGGCCCCCAATGAATTTTTTTCTTTACCTGAAGATAAAGCAAATATTGAAAGGAAGATATTTTGATGACATTCAGGATATCAAGGGCAATATGACAACAGCTCTGATGGCAGTTCCAGAAAAAGAGTTCTAAAATTTCTTTGATGAGTGGACTTGGTGATACCATCAGTACATAGCTTCCCAGAAAGAGTACTTTAAAGGTGACATATTGATATTCAACAATGAGGTATGTAGCACTTTTTCTAGAATGAGTTCATGTACTTAATTGTCAGACCTTGTATATGCTATGTTTTTTCCTATATATGCATTGTGTGTGGTTCATGCTTTTGCAGTTCATGGTTTTGCACAAAATCAAACTAGCATGATTTTTTTTTCCTTTTTCATTTCATGGATAGAAGATTTGTTCTTACCATAGATCCTTGTGACCTTAGCATATGATCTTTTATCATTTTCCTTTCCTTATTAGCTCTAGAACTTCCACATTTTCATTTAAAAGAAGCACTTTATGGCTTCTCTTTGGCATATCCGAATTGCCAGCATTACTACTCTCACACATAGAGGCCATTATTAAGTAAAATAAGTGTTACTTGAACACAAGCACTGAGTTATAATGGCAGTTGACCTGATAACCAAGAGAGCTACTAAGTGACTAATAGGCCACTAGCATATATAGCATGGACACACTAGATAAAGGAATGATTCTTGTCCCAGACGGGACAATATAAGACTTCATCATGCTACTCTGAATGGTGCTCAATTTAAATTTTATGAATTGTTTATTTTTCATTTAACATTTTCAGACTACAGTTCACTGCAGGTAACTAAAATGGCAGAAAGCAAAACTATGGATAAGAGATGACCACTTTCATCACAATCATTTGATGGTTCAAGCTACAGGAGTGGTCCTTTAAGAAAATATTCATACACTATCATTTAAAGCAGAGAAAACAAGTCAAACTGCTTAATGGTTCACTGTAGTACAGCATGCTCATCAGAGCACTGAGAGACACAACTGCAAATATTATAAACTGATTTTAAGTTTTTCACAAACATTTCATGAACAGACAGTAGGAGTAAATAAACCAATTAAAGATAAGCCTCCTGGCTTCACTTCAGTTTAACAGACTCAGAGGGGATGGGCCCGTCAGGCACTGACTTAATGAGGTAAATAGCAGCTGAGGGAGGCCTCATGAAAAGTCTGAGACCTCTTCATAGACTGCTGCTGCCAGTGCTGAACTCGTACCGATGCTGACTAGGGATTCAATCCCATCCTCATCCTCAAGACAGAGAAATGGTCCAGAGAGTCTTGAACATAATATTCATTGGAGGTTAGACTCATCAGAGGAAATAACCTGCCCTGAAAGGCATTTCCCCTGGGCTTGAGATTGGACAGATGGTAATCCACAAATTCGTATCACCATTACTTTTGTTGATTTTACAAAAAAAAATAGGTATACTCATCTTTAAACTGCCTGACATAAAGTTTTCTCAATTTGATTAAAATATAATGATGTCCCAAGAAAGACTGTGATAAGTTGGTGCAGAAACTAATCTTTAACCCCTAAATATCTCACCACCCGAAGAATCTTAGTTGTCTCCAGAAATGACTCCAATATCACATCTCCTCCTCTTCATTATTTTACTCTGACATACTACTGCTTAAAGTGATGGCTACCATAAATCCCTTTTTCTAAATTCACACCTTAGCTTACATACTCATCAATGCAATAGACAGGCAGTGACTATTAAGGTAATTCACAAATGCTTAGCTTACATACTCATCAATGCAATAGACAGGCAGTGACTATTAAGGTAATTCACAAATGCAATTCCTACTTTTCACCATTAGGGGAAAGTTGAAAGAAAGGCTTAGAAGGGCAGGGGCAATGAGTGTCTGGGAGTGCAGAGAATCTAACATCAGATACAGTTCTTCCTAAAATCACTTCAGATAAAACACAGCTTAATTGACAGAAAAATAACTTCTTTTGTCTATTCTGCTTCCCCTTTGAACACTTGGATCTAGTTATTCTGATAGATGATGCCTATCAACAGTTTCATTTTTTCCCCTTCATGCTAAAGCAATAGCTAGGACATAGCAGCAGTGGAAATTACAACTTGAATTACTTACAAGCTATCAGCAGGAAAAAAATATTTTTCAAAGCAGCCAAAAACTCTTCTTCGAAGTTTATTAGCACTAACACAAGGACATTTTACCCATTGCATGTTCATCCAAATATTCCACTTATTTCCAAAGGCAATAATAAAACAATTCTTGAGCTTGAGAAACTTCCAAGAAGAAACATTGTAATGAACTGTTATTATTTATTATCAAGAACATAAAACGAGAATTTATTTACAGACTTATTACTAGCAACTGTGCAATACAGTCTACATTTGGGTTTAGTGATCTAATAAGGAATTATTTGAAGTTTAATTACTAATTAGTAACAGCTTGTTGGAAAATTTCAGTAGAATAAAGTCTTTTACTTACTTATTTATTTATTTATTTAAGTTGGAGTCTCACTCTGTCACCCAGACTGGAGTGCAGTGGCCGCTCCCGGCCACCGCAGCCTTGACCTGCTGGGCTCTGACAATCCTTCTGCCTCAACCTTCTGAGTAGCTGGAATTACAGGCATGCACTACCACGCCCGGCTAATTTTTTGATTTATTGTAGAGATGAGGTCTCGCTGCTCAGGCGGGTCTCGAACCCACGGGCTCAGGCAATTCACTCACCTCAGCCTCCCAAAGGTGCGGGATTACAGGCTGAGCCACCGAGCCTGGCTAGATAAAGTCTTAACTCACATACCCTAATGCAAAGAAAGGTCTTCTTCTATAAATAAAGGCAATCCTTCTTGATTGAGTGAACTGTTTCAAATAACACATACATGGTACAGACAAGAAAGAGTTACCCACCCAACCAATCAAATTTGCAGAAAGGATATAGTCTGGTGACCAATGGGTGGATAGATGTCCATTCGTCTAGTGCCTTAGTACTTGTAAACCTGGTAACATCATGATTATGGTGGCGATCATTATAGTTACCATTTGTTAAGCATTTAAAATGTGTCAGGGCCTAGTGCATCAAAGAGAAACACACACCTTCAGAAGAATTTGCTATTATAATAATGGAAGTCTGGATAGTGAATGACAAGAGAAAGAGGAAGGATAGAACTTCCACTTGGCCGAGGAGATCTAGCTATGGAAAGGAACTTAATTAGAACTGATATTAGGGACAAAAACAATACCAAAAAAATGGACTAAGGTGATGATAAGGAGTTAAATTGCCTAGGAGGAGGTTCAGCTAAAGGAAAATCTATTTTCAACAATTCTGTCTCTTTATTAAAGATGACTTGAATAAGAAGCAGCGTAAAGTGCTATGGAAAGTAGGTATTGAGGAATACGTGACAATGGAAGAGTCAGACAACTAACTTTGGCTTAGATGCTTAAATAACAGAGAAAAGGTCCCAGTAAACTGAAAGACCCAGTAAACTGAAAGTACATAAAAACTCTTATGGTCTTCTGCCAAGATCAACTTCACCCCTTTCCACCCCCTGCCCACGCAAAGATATTTTGCAGCAGAATAAAAAGTCTGAACAAAGGCTTGAATGCCAACAAAGGGCAGAAAAATATAAGATATGTTTATCCTGGAAAAAAAGGCTATTAAGCTCTGCTTTATTCATTATGTCATTTACTACTCATGACCACACTAGAGGGTCATTATAATCCTCATTGCACTAAGGAAAAATGCAAATGATAGGGTCAAGATCACCTAGCAATAAATTGCTGTTGAAGGCAAACCTACATCTGTGCTACTTCATCTGACTCTTCAAGCAAGGACCCATGTTGAATTTAAGCTTGCCCTACCTTGCAATATTACCACTGTAGTTTATATAAGCAATAATAAGAGGATTTCACAAAAGTTGTAAATTCTCTCTGCTCTAGTCTAACCAAATTCTGGCACAAGTGTTCTCAGTCTTAAACTAGGAGGAAGAGTTAAATTTAAAATATTAAGACCCTTTTATTGACTTTGACATTGAAGGTTAAAGGCATTGTGTTAGTGGTAACTTTTTACTTTCAAGTGATAAACATCTTGATCAAACTTAAACCCACACATAACACTGCAAAGTGAAAAGATCAGTGGATCTGGCTTCACATACATAGTGGATTCATGCCATCCAGATGTGCTCTCTTTCTCTATAAATTTCATCTCTGCTTCTCAGACCAGGTGTCACTACGGGGCTGAAAGTATAATTGAAGGCAGTTCCAAGCTACATTTTACTGCTTTGACAAGAGAAAAAAAATTTTTTTGAGCTGGTATCTCACTTTGTTACCCAGGCTGGAGGACAGTGGCACATTCACGGCCACCACAGCCTTGACCTGCTGGGCTCAGGTGATCCTTCTGCCTCAGCCTTCTAAGTAGCTGGAACCACAGGCATGCACCATCACGCCTGGCTAATTTTTCTTGATTAATTGTAGAGATAAGGTCTTGCCAAGTTGCCCAGGCTGGTCTCGAACCCACAGGCTCAGGCAATCCTCTCACCTTGGTTTCCCAAAGTGCTGGGATTATAGACGTGAGCTACCGTGCCTGGCAAACGAGGGAAATTTAAAAACCAAAATAAGGCTAATTTTTTTCTTTTGTTTTGATTTATTGTAGAGACAAAGTCTTGCCAAGTTGCCCAGCCTGGTCTCAACCCCTGAGCTCAGGAAATCCTCTTGCCCATCTCCCAAAGTGCTGGGGTTACAAGCATGAGCCACTGTACCTGGCATAAACTTTTTAACATAATACTAACATTATTCCACAAACGTACTAAATTCTATCTGTGTGTTTTCGCATTTAATCCTCACAGTCATCCTATCAGGTAGATACCATTATTCTTCCCTATTTTTGAGACAACTTAAGTAAAATGAGGCTTATTTGTTCAAGGTCACACTGTTAGTAAGTGGCACCGCAAGGATTTGAAACCAGACTACCTGACTGTAGTGTCTACCCTTTTAACACTAACTTATAGAGAGGTATATAATTTATAAAAACATAAGGATATAGCAAAGTGAGCAAAATGTATTAGTCTTCTCTTTCCACATACTATACCCAACCTTCAACTTGAATTATGAAAAGAAAAAATCCTTGCTGGATCTGATATTCTAAGTGATCTTCTCTAGCCTGAACCAGCACACATGAACATCTAAGCAGTCAACCTAACCAGGGAGTTAAATTATATAATCTCTCTCCCTGAGATAACACCCAATACAAGGTGAGAAGCACAACTCTAGTAATAGCTGTCAAAACCAACAGTAGGTAATATTGGGATCAGCAGAGTCTACTTCAGGTGGCTTGGGGTACTCCTGGCTTCCTCCTACAGTAGCACTTTCTTCTCTACCCAAGAAGTGTTCTTCCTCAAAGTAACCAGTATTCATCACTTTCTTATCATCAAAATCTGCTCTCCCGAAAGTAAAGACCAATACTAATGTGCAACCAAACAACAGGCTTAAGTTTAAATGTTTAAAAAAAACTTCAGTCACATAAATTATTTAAATGTAACAGAATAATGACACCCATGAGCTAGTAGAAAAAGCATTTGTGGACTGGTAGGAAGGGGAAAATGAGGTTGGAGCAAGAAGTCAGAGGTTATTATGACATCTCTGAAATTTATCTTCATAGTTGCTGTGAACAACATGTGGTTCACTCCAATGGTAGAGCTACATAAAAGGACTCAGGCAAAATATTAGGACTGAACTAATACTTGCACAGACTGCTATTTTGGGCTTGTAAAGAGCCAAAAACTGAGATATTTAAATATGAACCTAATGGTTATATACATGTATGTTAGTCCATTTTACATTGCTATAAAGGAATACTGGAGGCTGAGTAATTTATTTTTTAAAAAAAGAGGTTTATTCTGTGTATGGTTCTGCAGACTGTACAAGAATCAAGGAGGAAGGCGAAGGAGAGCCAGCATGTCACATGGTGAGAGAGGAAGCAAGAGAGAGAAGGGAGATGTCGGGCTACTTTAAACAACTAGCTCTTACATGAACCTAATACTCACTCATTACTGCAAGAATGGCACCAAATCATTCACAAAGACCTGCAGACACCACAATAACCCAAGCACCTCCCAACAGGCCCCACCTTAAGGATCACATTTCAACTTGAGATTTGGAGGGACAAATATCCAAACTATATCAGCATCCCAGTAGAGAAGACTTGCATTTAAGCAAGCATTCAAGTTCGTTAAACAGAGGAAGACAAGTTAACTCTTAGAGATATATCACTACTAAGGCCATTGCTAAATGGCAAAGGAATGAAGAAGTGTTCACAATTTCCTAAGCCTTCCTGGCATACCCAAAGTTCTAGCAAATAAAAGCCAACCTTTTGTGGGGTACAGTACCTTCTGCCAAGGCCTCATTGAAGTGAAATTCACTGAGACTCTGACAGATGTAGAACTGTTTGGCTTGTAATGCATGTATAAACAGAATTAATGGCTCTGAAATTACTCTCTGTGTATATGTAGGGGGTCTTACTTAGGCTCTTACACTAGTGAGATGTATAAATACACGAGGATATCTCATGTTATTGTGCTTCATTTTATTGCACTTTGAAGATATTATATTTTTTATAGATTGAAGGTTTGTGGCAACCCTGTATCCAAGAAGTCTATCAGCACCTTTTCTCCAACAGCATGTGCCTTCTACATGTCCTATGTCACATCTTGGTAATTCTGATAATATTTCAAACTTTTCATTATTATATTTCAAAATTTTAGTTATTATATTTAGTTATCACATTTGTTATGGTGATCTATGATGTTACTATTATAATTGTTTTGGCTCACCAAAAACTTCACCCATAAAAACAGTGAACTTAATCAATAAATATTGTGTGTGTTCTGTTTGACTGACTGTGCATTCTCCCCATCTTTCTCCCTATCCTTAGGCCTCCCTATTTTTGAGACACACTATATTGAAAATAGGCCAGTTAATAATGCTACAATGGCCTTTAAATGTTCAAGTGAAAGAAGAGTCACACATCTGTCACTTTAAATCAAAAGCTAGAAATGACTGAGCTTAGTGAGGAAGGCATGTTGAAACTAGGCATCCGATGCCATATAGTTAACCAAGTTGTGAATGCAAAAGAAAAGTTATTCAGGAAAATTTTAAAATGCTACTCCAGTAAACACACAAATGTTAAACAAGCAAAATAGCCTTATTGCTGATATGAAGAAAGTTTGAGTGGTTGATGAGAAGATCAAACCAGCTACAACTTTCCTTTGGGTCAAAGCCTAATCCAGAGCCAGGCCCTAAATCTCTTCAATTCTGTAGAGCTGAGAGAGGTGAGGAAGCTACAGAAGAAAAGTCTGCAGCTAGCAGAAGTTGGTTCATGAGGTTTAAAGAAAGAAGCTGTATCCATAACACAAAAGTACAAGGTTAAGCAACAAGTGCTGATAAAGAAGCTATAGTCAATTAGTCAGAAGATCAAACCAAAATAATTGATGAAGGTGGCTACACTAAACAATAGATTGACAGCATAGATGAAGCAGCCTTCTGTTGGAAAATAAAAGCCATCTAGGACTTTCATAGTCAGAGAGGAGAAGTCAGTGTACAACTTCAAAGGACAGAATGACACTTTTGTTAAGGGTCAATGCAGCTAATGTAGTCAAGTTAATATTGAACCCAATGCTCGTTTTCCATTCTGGGAATCCTAGGGTCCTTAAGAATTATGCTGAACACAGAGGGTGCAAAAAAAGTGTATACACATTTTAAGGAAGGAAAAAAGGTATTAAAATGATAATACTCAATATATATCAATAACAAAAGATGAATACAAGTCATGTTTGGCTTCTGCAATTACAAAAGGTGCTCCAAGTGGTTACCATCAGTATCCAGACACTTCTGATTACAGCAAACTGCAGAACTTGTTGCTGTCCCAGATCTTCCCTTGTGCACATCACATACAGTACCATGTATCTCAAACTTATCACAAATGTGTGCAATTATATAGATATGTTGGAGGTTCTGTTGCGTACTCTTACCTCCACTGTCATTGTACTTCCACGATGTTCTTGAATTTCAAATACTACTTCAAAATGGTCTTGCACTCCTTGAACAACAGTAGTGCTTCCACTATTTTCTTCAATTGTCCTGTCTGTCGCATAATGATGCTAGCATTCATTTGATTAATGCCATCTTTTGAGCAAACGTCATACTACACATTGCTAATGTAATTCAATTCAACTTTGAAAAGTAACACATCGATAATATCTCTTAAATTGTGTATTCCTTTTTTGCCCCCCCTCCCCCCCCAGTATACTCTGCCTATGCTCTAGAAATGAAGAACAAAGCCTGAATAACAGCACATCTGTTTATAGCATAGTTTACTGGATATTTCAGGTTCACTGTTGAAACCTACTGCTAAAATTCCTTTCAAAATATTACTACTCATTGACAATGCACCTAGTCATCTAAGAGCTCTGATGACAATGTACAAGGACACTGATGTTGTTATTATGGCTGCTAACACAGTATCCACTCTGCAGCACATGGATAAAGGGGAAATTTTGACTTTCAAGTCTCATTAGTTCAGACATACATTTTGTAAATTTATAGCTGCCATAGATACTGATCGTTCTGATGGAGCTGGGCAAAGTAACTTAGAAACCTTCTGAAAAGGATTGATGAATCTATATGCCATTAAAAACATCTATGATTTGTGGGAAAAGATAAAAATATTGCCATTGAGAAGTTTGGAAGGAGCTGATTTCAATCCTCATGGATGACTTTGAGGGGTTGCAGATGTGATGGAAATAGCAGTAGAACTAGAATTAGAAATGAGGCCTAGGTCAGGCACGGTGGCTGAAGCCAGCAATCCCAGCACTTTGGGAGGCCAAAGTGAGAGGAGTGCCTGAGCTCACAGGTTTGAGACCAGCCTGGGCAAACTGGCAAAACCTCATCTCTACAATAGATCAAAAAATTAGCCGGGCATGGCTAATTGGGTGTGCCTGAAGTTCCTTCTGGCTACTTGGAAGGCTGAAGCGGAAGGATTGCCTGAGCCCCGTAGTTGATGCTGGGGTGGCTGTAAGCGTGCCACTGCACTCCAGCCTGGATGACGGAGTGAGACATCAACTCAAAAAAAAAAAAAAAAAGAAAGAAAGAAAAAGAAATGAAGCCTAAAGATTTGATAACACTGCTGCAATCTCATGATAAAACTTTAAGAAGTGAAGCATTGCTTCTCACAGATGAAAAAGTGGTTTCTTAAGATGGAATCCACTCCTGGTGAAGAGGCAGTGAACAACATAACAAAAAGTACGTATTACATAAACTTAGTTGATAAAGCTGTGGTGGGGTTTGAGAGAATGGACTCCAATGTTGAAAGAAGTTCTACTGTGGGTAAAATGTTACAAAATAAAACAACATGCTACAGAGGAATCATCCATGAAAGGAAGAGTCAATCAATGCAGCAAACTCCATTGTTGTCTTATTTTCAGAAAATACCACAGCCACCCCAACTTTCAACCACCACCACCACCCTAATCAGTCAGCAGCTGTCAACAACAAGGCAAGACCCTCCATTAGCAAAAAGATTACTGTTCGCTGAAGAGTCAGATGATTGTCAGCATTTTTTATCAATAGAGGATTTTTAAAGCATATACTTCGTTATTTTAGACATAATGCTATTACACACTTAACAGACTACAGTATAGTATAAACGTAACTTTTATATTCACTGGGAAACAAAAAAACTATGTGACTCACTTTGTTTTGTGGGTCTAAAATTGAACCCACAATATTCCCAAAGGATGCCTGTACATATCAGTTGTATATATACATCATTTGTGTGTATGTGTATCTATCTAGTGCATATATATATAACATATATATTAGCATATATTATCACTGGTATATATCCATCATTTGTGTGTATGTGTATATATCTAGTGCACATATAAAACATATAATAGCATATATTATCACTAGTATATATACATCATTTGTGTGTATATATATATAAAACTAGCATATACATTACTAACATATATAATTAGTATGTGTGCATATGTGTGTAAATATATAAATATATATATAGAGAGAGAGAGATCATTAGTAGATACTAAGAATCTAGTAGGCCAGGGGAAAAAAATAATAGAAAATAGAGTAGAGCTTACATATAAACCTACCCATAACAGTAAATAATGATTCACTAATTTTGAGCACTACAAATAAAGAGATATTAAAACCCCACAGCAATACCAACATATTTTGAGAGAGAAGTGATAAAAATGCAAATCTGAAATTGCCTATAAAAACAGCGGCAAAGAAAAATCAAATATTTTAGACAAGCTGTATTTTCTGCTTGTAAGAGAAGCAGTGGGCAAATGGATGGAAAGTAGATACTTCAGAAGTCTGAGAGACATGACAGATATTGCAACATTAAAGTTGGAGTAGAGGGTATGATTTCAGGTGATGCTGAAGAACTGTGGAGTTGTGAGAGAATTTATAAAAATAATAATACAACGGAATGTAGAAGCCTGTGTGAATTTCAAAGGAAAAATATATTTGGATACTAAGTTCCCACACAAATCCCTCGTGATTCACCTGTGATTACTTTGAACTATACTCTAAGTAGGACTTTCTGATATTTTCAAGCTTGAGATCTTTGAAGTATTCCTTTGATTCCCCTAAGCTGAAGCAGGGTGAGACATTTTGAGACCTTTAAACTCTGAGCAAAAAGTCCCAACCTACTTGAGAATTTTGGGAAGGAATTTGCATGATTACATTAAAGAGAATTTTAAAAATAGCTAATGGTTTTCAGATATCCTGTATTACTTATCTGGGTGGGCATATATACAAAAATCCTCAAATTGCTGATTGACCCAGAAATTAAAGCCATATCTCCCAAGAATTTTTAAAATTAAGTGGAATAGAGAATTTGTAGAAGAGCACTGCATTAAAAGTTATAGGGTCAGGGTTCAAACCTTACCTCTACAAATGACCAGCTATATGATCTGTACAGATTTGTGTAGCTACCGTAGCTCTCTAAGCTTCACCACTCCCCATAAAAATAGGATGAACTGAGCAACTGAGCAGTAGTTTTCAACATGGGCAATAATGCCTCCAAAGGGCATCTGGGAAATTTGTGGGGGTGTTTTCAGTTCTTATGATAATTGTTAAGGTGCTATCAGTATTTGGGCAAGCAGAGATCCCAGATTCCCTATAATGCTCATGACAGTCCTATACCACGAAGACTATTTTCTTTTTTTTCTTTTTTTTTTTTGAGTTGGAGTCTCACTCAGTCGCCCAGACTGGAGTGCAGTGGCCGCTCCCGGTCACCGCAGCCTCACCTGCTGGTCTCCGGCGATCCTTCCTCCTCAGCCTTCCGAGTAGCCAGAATTACAGGCGAGCGCTACCACACCCAGCTGATTTTTTGATTTATTGTAGAGATGAGGTCTCACTGCCCAGGCAGGTCTCGAACCCGCGGGCTCAGGCAATCCACTCACCTCAGCCTCCCAAAGGCACAGGATTACAGGCTGAGCCACCGAGCCCAGCTTGACTGTTTTCATATTCCACATATTTTCAAATGTCCCACAAGACATTCTCATATAGGTGCAAAATCTATTTATGTCTCTTTATGTTTATCAAAGCCTAGAACCCCATTTTGCTTTAATAATGCTATTAATAATATATACATAGGTATGTGTATGTCTTAGTCTATTCTGGATGCTATAACAAAATACCTTAGACTGAGTAATTTACAAACAGCAGAAATTTATTTTACAGTTCTAGAAGCTGAGAAGTCCAAAGTCAACACACCTGCAGATCTGGTATCTGGAGAGGTCTTGTTCCTCATAAATAGTCCCTTCTAGTACCATAACAGAAGGGATAAATAGGTTCTCTCAACTTTTTTTTTTTTTGAGTTGACAACTCACTCTGTTGCCCAGACTGGAGTACAGTGGCATGCTTACAGTGACCCCAGCATTGACCTGCTAGGCTCAGGCAATCCTTCCACTCCAGTCTTCCAGGTAGCCAGAACTACAGGTGTACAACCACACCCAGTTATTATTATTATTTTTTATTGTAGAGATGAGGTCTCACCAAGTTGTCCAGGCTGTTCTTGAACCTATGAGCTCAGGTAAACCCCTCACTTCAGTCTCCCAAAGTGCTGGGATTACAGGCTTGAGTCACCGCACCCAGCCTCAAACCTTTTTTATGAAAGGGCATGAATCCCATTTATGAAGGCAGAGACTTAATCACCTCCCAAAGGCCCAATCTTTCAAAACCATCACTTTGGGGTTAAGGGTTCAACATATGAATTTTTTCGGGGGCCACACAAACATTCAGAACACAGCAGAGAGAGAGAGAGAGAGAGAGAGTGATAAAATTCTACATTTCTTCTATTTTCTTGATCACATTATTCTGTGTTAATATCAGTATTTCATATCCATATCACTTATGGGTCTGCTTCTACTATCTATTTTTTCTTTTGGTCTCATTTTTCCATATACCTGATAATTTTGCATTGAATGCTAAACATTAGGTATGAAAATTTGTAGAGACTTTGAATGTCGCTATATTTCTCCAGAGATAACTTATCTTAGCATTTGGCTAGGATTTAAGTTAGATATTCAGTTTATTAAGGTTGGGCTTCAGTGTTTGTAAGATCTGGTCTATTTCTGTTATTTCTAGAAATAGCTCTTCCAAGTTCCAATTGAGAGTCTGAATTCCTTCTCCTTGGCAGGCCCAAACTTCCAATTAATGTCCCTCCAGCACTATGAGACTTCAAAAAGTTCTTCTTAGTTTTATCCCATTTGGTAGTCAGTTTCTGCTTATCTTTTCAGCTTCTCATTATTTACTGATTATAAGTTAGTCAATATCTTGAGAAGGAAGGTGGTAGAGTGTGTTTTCTTCTCTCCAGTACTGTGGCTTCTCCAGTTCTGGCTGCCTTGGTGACTCTGAGATTCCTTTGAACAGTTTTTTTCCTCTCCTGGCTTTTGGAAGTAGGTTTCAACCACCACAATTTAGTCAGTCAGGCTGGAAATGGAAGTCCGGCATGGTTAAAAAATGCACAGAATTTTCTAGGAATGCAACTGTTATATAAGTTGAAAATCATTAAAATTTGTTTTGTTGAGAAACATACTAAAATGCCAAAAAATTGCATTACCAATGACAACAATGGTACCTGAGTCACAAATACAAGACATTTACACCAAGCATTTATCATTATTGCATTCACAATGATTTTGTGTGTATGTGTATCTATGTATTTAGTGCTATTTCAAAATATTAAATAGAAAACTTTTCTTCCCTTAAATCTAAAGTCATTAATTAAAAATTGATACAAGTATCTAAACACACTGTTTTATATTCCAGGGTAGTTTTGTCTGAACAGTTATGAGAATAGGGTCTTAAAACCCCTCTACTCACCTGCTCTGCCCCCACTTCCCATGCTTATTTAGCTATAGAAATGCATAGGTTACATTAATGTTAGCACTAACCAAATATAGAAGAGAATTATCTTGGGACATTCATCTACATTGCCTAGAGTTTGGACTTTCATATGAAAAAGGCTTAGGATGGGCAAATATTGAAGGAAGAGTGGTACATATTGCATGTCCAAGTTTCAGGTACAAAAACAAAGGTACTGAGTTTTCTTTTCAGCTGGAAGAAGTATCTGGGTTTGACACATCTGAAAAGTACCCAGCTCAGGAAAACAAGGATGTGCAAGTTATGTTCTAAGAAGCAAGAACTGAGGCAAAGGTTGTCCACTCAGACCAGGCAGAGAATATGTCACCCATCTCAGAGAAAAGTATAGGGCTAAATGTCCCTGAGTGAGTAGGGAGAGGGCAGTGGGAAGGATTCTATAAAGTCCATCAAAGCATGCTTTGAGAAAAAGAGCCAGCAATTACATATCTGCCAAAGTGAGGGTCTTAATGCCAGATTCTAATGGCAATGACCAAGTAAGACCTGGCCTTTTTCTTCTAGTTTCTACTCCCTGCTTGACCCTGAGGAAGCCAGAAGTAACAGCTAATGAGTGAAAAAAGAAATAGGACAAATCAGTGAATAGGCCATGTCTTGCCCCCTCCCCCCAATGCTACAGATTATGAAAGCTGGGTTATACCTAAGCTAGGGTTGGGGGATACAAGGGTGAACATGAGAGGAGAAGCTTCAAACTGCATGTGGAATACTTTTACAATTTGGATTAGACAGGACTTGTTAACACCTAAAACCAAGACTATACTATATTTCAAAGTGGCTGAAAAACAAAGAAAACTGCCAGAGATCTCATTTAGGGTCTTAAAAGGGAGACTCAACTAAATGAATCCAAACACAGTGATGGGAAAAACGAAGTTATTTCCCAATGCATACTACTGAGTAGAGTTCCTTCAACACATCAGATAGGAGAACATGCCTGAGAATTTTGCAAAATGACAAATGTTAGCAAAGTCAAAGTTCCTCATGTTATTCAATATATTAATGGGGCCAATGCATTTGGGATCTTGGCTATGCAATAATTTTAAAAAATAATTCATACAGAATAGACATAATGTTCTTAGAACAAAACTTAAGTGGTTGGTTTAAATATTTATTTTCTCCCCTATATATTAAAATATATCCAATGTATAAGAGTTGTTCAAAATTGCAAGAATGGCAAAATAGTATTAAATCATAAATACAAGAGAATTATTCTTGCAACGCAAAGAAGCAATTATAAGCTGCATGCTGAATTATTCCGACCTCCAGAGGAACTGAAATTGTCAGTGACAACCATTTCATGATAAGACACAAAACTTCCTATACATGGAAAGTTACAGATGCATAGAAAATTAAGGCATGTGATAAAATAACCTCAAAACACCAATCACTACAAAAACATTACAGCAATTCTTATTGTTTCTCCTAAGCAGAAAGCAAGATAAGCACAGGAATTATCTTGCTTGTATATTAGGCAATAGAACTTTTAAATTAAAATATTCAGTAAAATGCCAAGTGAAATATAACTTTCATACTAAGTAAAGAAATTCCAATGCATACATCTCTCTGTTTAACTGAATAATGACTCAAAGTAACATCTCCTTTCATAACATTATTTGAAAATACAGCAAAATGCCATTAGGAAGTGTCTTGCTATTCCACAGGTTCAATTACTCTCCAAATCTGAGCACATCCCTTGTGTACTTAGAAATATAGAGTGCATAACACAAACACAGAAAATTATGTCCAATATCATCATTAGTCCTGGACTAGGTCAGCAAAAGTGAACTAGTGCATCTCTACAAAAGACAGTATGTAACTGGTAACACTGTAGTGACCATACAAAATAAAAAAGCATATATTAGGAAAAAAAAAACCCACTAGCACTAATCAACCTACCTAAAATTAAAATAAAATACATAGGTTTCCCTACTTCTTACCAAATAGTAATAACTCTAAATTTTGAAAAAATCCATCAGATCATAAAAATGTTGGTATAGACTCACTCAGCCTATAAGTCACAGAAAGTCCCACTATGCATTTCTCTACTTGAGAAAATCTTTTTTAAAATTATTATTATTATTATTATTTTTTGAGTTGGAGTCTCACTCTGTCACCCAAACTGGAGTGCAGTGGCCGCTCCCGGCCACCGCAGCCTCGACCTGCT
>NW_007246063.1:59657-101453 GCF_000164805.1 Carlito syrichta
GATTTTTTGATTTATTGTAGAGATGAGGTCTCGCTGCCCAGGCAGGTCTCGAACCCGCGGGCTCAGGCAATCCACTCACCTCAGCCTCCCAAAGGCACGGGATTACAGGCTGAGCCACCGAGCCCGGCTAAATTATTTACTTTTTGAACAATAATGGTATTTGTGCTTAATATGCTAACTTTATCAGGGAGTTGAAAGTAATAGAAATATGAAGCTGTAAAACTAGGAACCATAATTATATTCAAAGAGATTTCTTATACCTATTTAAAATATACTATTTTTTGCACTTATTTTAAAAATATCATAGTTTGTGGCTGGGCTCAGTGGCTAAGCCTGTAATCCCAGCACTTTGGGAGGCCGAGGCGAGTGGATTGCCTGAGCTCGCAGGTTCGAGACCAGCCCAGGCAACTTGGCAAGACCTCATCTCTACAATAAATAAAAAATTAGCCAGGAATGGTAGCACACGCCTGTAGTTCTGGCTACTTGGAAGGCCGAGGTGGAAGGCTCACAAGAGCCCAGCAGATCGACACTGGGGTGGTGGTGAGTGCGCCACTGCACTCCAGCCTGGGCGACAGAGTGAAACTCCAACTCAAAAAAATAAAAAATACTGTAGTTTGTCTTTATATGATCATATGGAATGATTGTCATCATAACTTTATAAGTTAGAGGGAAGCATAGATATCAAGATTCTTCTTTATTCTTCTTATTTTATAAATAGAAAATTCAAGCCAAAAGTGAGATTTCCTAGGTTACAGAATTAATTAATGGGATGTATTCATTAATTTATTCAGTCATCACATATTTGAGTGTCTACTAAATTTAAGGGAGCACCATACAGACTGTGTTAACTATCAAGAGGATAAAGACACAGCCCAGCCTCATGTGGGAACTTAGGTATGAAGAAGGAAGATAAGGTTCTGCCCACATAACTATAATAACAATTGGTATAATGTATAATTGGAAAGAATGTAAATAGTACCTTAAAGGAGTTAGAACTATAGAAAATCAGAGATGAAAACAAAGAATTCAGAAAGGACAAATCTGGAGTTAGGTGGTAGAGTTTGGGAGGCTGGAACATGAGCAATGGTGGAGTGGGAAGTTAATTTGGCTTAGTTGGGTGAGATAAAGAAAAGTACATATTGCCGGGCTCGGTGACTCAGCCTGTAATCCCGTGCCTTGGGAGGCCGAGGTGAGTGAATTGCCTGAGCCCGCGGGTTTGAGACCCGCCTGGGCAACTTGGCAAGACCTCATCTCTACAATAAATCAAAAAAATCAACCGGGTGTGGTAGCGCGCGCCTGTAGTTCCAGCTACTCAGAAGGCTGAGGCAGAAGGATCACCGGAGCCCAGCAGGTTGAGGCTGCAGTGGCCGGGAGCGGTCACTGCACTCCAGTCTGGGTGACAGTGAGACCCCAATTCAAAAAAAAAAAAGTACATATAATAATGCTTAAAAATCAGGTTGAAGCCACATGGTAGAAAGTCTAGAATACCCTACAAAGAAATATTGCCTTAATTTTATTTTTAAAAATGAGGACCTATGGAAGATTGCCAAATAGGGAAGAAATAAGATCATAAAGAATGGTGCTTTAAGACAACCCAACAGCAGAATATCAGATGGTCTGAATAGTCAAGAACTGGAATAGAAGGTTTATTGCAAAAGTCCAGGTGATATAGCACACAAAGACAATGGTGAAGGAGCCAGGTGACAATGAGAGTCCCCCTGTGGCATTCATCTCCACCTGGCAAAGGCTGAATTCAGGAAGAGAGAGGGGAAGATTACAGCTGGTTCCAAAGACTATTAGTATCACTGAATGAAAGAAGGCCAGGAAGAGCAGAAGGTCTTGGAAGAGGAGAACTCCAATCTGGAATACACGAATGCCAGAGTCTAATTTCAATTTAGGTGCTTGGTCTCTATAGCCCAGTTCTGTTTCCCTTATGTCACATGGTCTTGCCTAAGAGTTAATTTGGAAATAATTAATTGCCCTATAATTGACCACAATTTGTACTTAATTGTAGATTAGAAACTAGATCTTGCATATCCTTCATAGTTTATAATAATAATTTTTATATTTTTATTTAATTACAGCAACTTCATTTTATAAACAACAGTAATTTTTAATATTGCTTTCTGTAGTAACAAACATTTACGCAGGGTTGATAATATCCCATGTATTGTTCTAAGCACTTTAATTAATCTATCATTATCCCCATTTTGCAAACAAATAAACTGAGCCCCAGGAAACTAATCTGCTTGAGAACATATAGCTAGTGCCTGAGAGAGCTGGGTTCATGACCTGAGGCATATGGTGCCTCTCAGAGTCACCCTCGGATGCCACACCCAGCTCTGTTCAATCCTCCTACCTTCTTTTTTTTTTTGAGTTGGAGTCCACTCTGTCACCCACACTGGAGTGCAGTGGCCACTCCCGGCCACCGCAGCCTCGACTACTGGACTCTGGCGATCCTTCCGCCTCAGCCTTCTGAGTAGCCGGAATTACAGGCGCGCGCTACCACGCCTGGCTGATTTTTTATTTATTGTAGAGATGAGGTCTCACCAAGTTGCCCAGCGGGTCTCGAACCCACGGGCTCAGGCAATCCCCTCCTGCCATCTTTAATGGCCTGAGGAGGCTGTGGCACTACCCTTCTAGTCTTTAGCTAAATGCAGGAAGTTAATTCAGTATTCCTCCCTCCTTACCTCCTTATCTCCCTTCCCATCTCCTCTTTCCAGGAAGACTCCAGAGAGGCAGCCTCCCCAAATGTTGCACACAAAATCTGAGTTTTCCTCAGGTTTGGGCTCAAAGTCATTTCTCACCAGCTTAGAATCACTGGCTTATCCATTTTTTCTTTTCCTTTTCAAATTGTACTTGGGAAAAAGGAAGAGTCATGAAGAGCTAATATAAGTGAAGGTTGTTTCTAGAAATCTTCCTTCCTTCAAGTGATTAGTTTTCTACCATAAGCAATATTTTGAAATATTTGGCTCTCTTTTATCTTAACATATTTGATTTTTACTGACTTACTTCATTCTACTCCCCATACATATGGCAATAACAGCATTTAGGGTTTCCACGCTCAATATCACACTGTCTTCTGTTTTCATACTCCCCTCTTTTATCAATATTCCAAGATATTTTTATTTAAAAGTAACAATATTAAGTTCATTTAATTCTTTCCATACCAGCTTTGGAGTGAATGTTATATATTTAAATTGTGATATGTATCTTTGTGGTTTGCAAAAGAAAGGTGTGGCTACTAAACACAGCAAATTCATTAACAAAGATACATTATATAAAATATGTTGGAACCATACTGACATGATTGACTATTGGTTATTCAATTTTACACAATGTGTATGTCAGATAGCTTCTTAAATCATCCCTAGAACTGGCTATAATCCCTTAATGGGCAAGAGCCTGATCTTCCAGGGACAGGAGTAATTACTTCTCCACCTCTCAAATCTCCATGCTACAAGAGGAGATTAAATTGAACTTTTGGAGCAAGTATCCCATAACACACTTATCAGTCGTTGAGCTTTATTTCTAGGCCTTTCTCCCCACATACCACACAAACAGTACTTATGTGGGTATGGTGATACATGATTAATAGTGTGAGCTGTTTGCTAATCTAGTGTTTCTAATCTTCCTTTTCTCTTCAAAAGGTTTCCTTAGCTATCTTGCCCTGTTTTTCTTAGTTACCAAAGTTTGAGAAGTCACACGGTAGATTACATTTGTAAAAGCTGTAAAATGTCAAAACCTGCCCACGATATAATTATAAACACTCATGGGGAACAGAGATAAGTGAGAGAGAACATCATCCTGCTCCTCATGCCTCGTAATAGATTCACTGGCTGGGGATCATCTGCAAAGTAGACCCACAAAGCATAATAATTAGCAGTTTAAAGCACTTTACATTCACTAATTATTTAATCCAATCACTTCCCTATGGAGAATATTTAATAACATGCTGACCTTAACATAAGAAGATTGTCCTGCTGAGCACCTCACCTCCCCAGCGTGTGCCATGGGTTGTTTTCCTAGTAGCAGGAAGGAAGCTGATCCTCCTTCTCACTCAGGTCCCCTGTGATCAACAATAAGCATCATCATTGGTTGATGAGCAGGAGGATCACAGAAGCCAGCTTTGGCTGGAGATAAAACCACGACAATGGACAGTCTTCAGAAGAGAGACAAAGCTGCAGGATTTTTTTAGCTTCATGCACTAATCAGCTTAGCTGCTACCACAGGAAATAAGTGTGAATATTTGTCTGTAATAAATATATCTATAAAACTAGCATCATACATTTTAAAATATGAGTAAGAGTCATATACCTGCTAATCTTAATTTCTCAAACTTGGATTGAATGTGAGAAATTGTAACTGGCATTAACATGTACGGGAAGAAACCAAGCCACTAGCAACAGACTGGAGTTCACAGAAACTGATTATAAGGGTGGGTACATGCAAGAACAGAGCATAAAAGGAAAGAAAGTCCACAAAACAAACAGAAGAGGTGACAGGAACAACAAACTCAGAGAAGAGTAAAAACAAAGCAGCAAAAGTGGGAACAGACAAATTGGTATATTCACTTGGAAAGGAAAATGAGAAAATTATTTAAAGTTAGATAGCAAAGAACAGCTTAAACCCGAAAAATGTCTCTATAGGTAAGATGTCTGTGTATCTTTGGAAGAAAAAGGAGACACAATAATCAGTTGGGACAATGAGAACTGAATTTATTATCCTAGACAATCAGGATGAATGTTTATCCTATACACATCTGTGAAAACTGGTTGACCACAGAGATGAAAAAGCATTTCTCATAAATGAGTAAATAGAAGAGGAGCAAATAATGTCTTAAGCCATTTTTATAAGGTGATTTCTTCAATGGACAACCTGTCCTCTTTCCATCTGCAGAAGAAGAAACCTCCACTAAAGTTCTGGGACTTAGCTTACAGATACAGAGAAAAACAGATAAAATCGGATTCTCAAGTTATTACATTCTCATATATCATACTTTCTACTTGAATAATTATGGACTGAATTATGGCCCTTTAAAATTCATAGTCTGAAGCTCTAAGCCCCATTGTGATTGTAATTGGAGACAGAGCCTTTTAAAAGGTAATCAAGGTTAAATGAGATCGTAAGTGTGAGGCCTTCATCTAATAGAACTAATGTCTTTATAAGAAGAGCTTTCAGACACCAAAGATCTCCCTCTCCCCATGAGCAAAGAAAAGACCAAATGAAAACATAGCAAGAAGGTACCATTTTCAAGCCAAGGGGAGAGGCTAGAGAAGAAAGCAACCTGCTGGCAACTTGATCTTGGACTTCCAGTCTCCAGAACTGTGAGGAAATCAATTTTGGTAGTTTATGCCACCCAGTCTGTGATATTTTGTTATGGCAGCCTGAGAAGACAAAGACAATCACAAAGTGTTAATGTTATCAGTAAGAATAAACAATGAATTCAAAAGCATGTTCTATTCCCTGTTTCTGTCCTTAACGCGTCCCATAACTTCACAATGGTGTCATGAGACAGATGAGAGGGTGGAGCTGAACTGTAAGGGCAGATTCTATACCTGAGTCATCCCAGAAGAGTGAAAACCTGAGGAGATGGAAGAAATGTGAAGTGTAGAGGTGTCAAATCTAAAAATGAAGACTTACTGTAAATCTAAAGGAAGGCCAAGGCCGAGGTAAAAGCCAGCATAAATAGCCGTGAGTTAGCAACCAAGGCAGCTTCTTAAGGAGACCTGGGCCAGTTGGACTGTTTTTGCATGCCAGCAGAGAGAAGGCGGGTACATTACATGGCTTTGTGGGAGATCAGAAACATGCCTTCCTACATAAGGGATTTCTGGCAATATACCTGACAGAGCTCAGTGTTCAAGAACCTGTGAGTTAACTAAATCTGGGTGCAAATTCTTGTTCTGCAACTTCCTAGCCTTGTGATCTTGAGTAAGTAGTTTATTCTATCCTCAACCTCAATTATCCAATATGCAAAATGAGCATAGTAATATTAGTTATTGTTTATTTTTTTGAGTAAACATTGCCTGCTCTCTTTAAAAAGGCCAATATCCCTGGGATGGATGAGGAATTATGGATGCCACTTTGAGTCGCCAACTCCATAGGTTTGCTTTAGTCTCCTATTTTATTACAGGTGTGAAAGGTGTGTGGGAGAGAAGTGGATCATAAAGGAGAGAAAAGACATAGAGAGGAGAACTAATGTCAACTATTACTAACTTAAACAGTTTTCCTTAAGAGTTGGCCCTAATTGCCAAAGTACCATGGAGGCAACAAACGCTGACTGACTTGGGTAAAAATCTTTTGTGAACAAAGGTTTTTGCTGGAGTTAAAAGCAAGGCTTCTACCTAAGGAATGGATCAACCTAATGTTAAACTGCTGACCTTTGGCTTTTGTGCCTGGGTCTCACGCACAGATAACCCAGTGCTTGTATACTGGGCCATCCTCATCAATGGCATAGAGCCATGCAGCACTAGAGTTCTGTGTTGCTTCAGGACAACCTCCTTCCTAGGGAACATTTTAATATTGATTATTATTATTATATTTTATCATATGCCAGCAAGGATGGCAACCTTTAAAATCAATTTGCACTCTTTAGCTCTTAATAAAGATTTTTATTTACAGTAATACCCTTCAGAATTTTGGCACACTCACCCCTTTATTGAAAGGCCAACCTGAATCTATTATTTTATGACCATAAGTAGTTTCATTTCCCTAAAGTGGAATGCTTCTTGCTTTAGATGTAGAGTTGAACATGCAAAGTACTTAGAAAATTTAATTTAAAAGCCTTAGGTAAATGGTCTCGGGAATGAGCTATTTGTATCCTGAACTGTCATTAAAGACAACTTGTCACAAGTTCACCCAATATTTCATTTTCTATCACAAGTTCCATTAAATTTTCATATGAAACTAATAAGCACTGCTGATGTCATATCTCTTTCAAAAGTATACCTAAGCCACAAGCAAAGATTTTTCTTCCACAAAGCAGTCTTACTTAAAAATAGATTTTCTATTAGTGTGCACTATGGAAGCTAGGACTGTTTATGAACTTAAATGCAAAAGTAACAGAAAAATGACCTCATCTTGGCCCACCCTATTTAATATTCAGTCATTGATAATAGACACAAATGGTGGATAATTTAGAAAGGCCTTGCCTTGCTATCTAAAAAATGCTTACCAGAGTCATGAGCTCAATAAATTACTCACTGGGTACATTTTTATTTCCTTTTATTTGTCCCACACTTTTCCTATTAGAGTTTCAAGAATTGCCTTCAGTACTAACATATTATTTGGCAAATAAGTCTATGAGGAGAAACCAAAATTTATTTATTAAAAACTGTGTATTTATTCTTACATGTTTAATCAGTCACCTTCAAAGTACTCTCTTTGATGCAATACACCTATCAAGATGCTTTTTCCACTGCTCAAAACAGTTTTTGAACTCATCCATTTGTTGCCTTTTAGTGCTTCCGTCATTTTTTTGTTTCACCTCTTCCACCTCAGCCAAAAATTTCCCTTTGAGGACTCTTTCATCCAGGGAAACAAAAAAAAAGTTGCTTGGGGCAAAATCAGGTGAATAAAGAAGGTGGGGCACAGGGGTCATGCTTATTTGGTCAAAAACTGCTGCACACTCAGTGTGGTGTGGACACATGCACATGTAAATTACCCATATCATAAAATGGGCAAATGCCTTGAAAGAATCTCCAAAAATTTACTGAAGTTGGATGTAGCCTCTCACAACGCTAGCTGGTACACTGATGCCAATGAGTTCCTAGAACACTTATCTAGTGGGGGAAGCCTGTACCTCCAAATGATAATATCTTTTTGGGGGGTCCCCCCTCAAATATTCACCAATCCAATTCCTTAATCATTGCTCTACCAATTCCTGTCTATAATGGTTTTATTTTAAATTTAAATTATAAGACATAAACTATTGATTAAAGTTGAATAGTGCTTGTAAAATAAGTCACTATGCTAATTATTTTCAAAACAATGTAAGGAAAATAATCCAAAAAAGTGAGCCATCTGTCCTCCTGTACCTCCTATGTAAATGTCCTTTAAAATCAAAGAGAAACATAGTATATTCACTATCTCTAGCAGTGATCTGTTGTTAGAAAATACCAAAACTGGTCATTCAATCGGGTCCAAAGAAAGTTGGAAACTACGTGGGACTGAACAAAGAAGCAACCTCTCTAGTCACAGTTGGCTATTTGGATTTAAAAAAAATAATAGGGCTCATTGTTCTTGGTCATGATGAAAACATATAGGCTTTGTGAAGACCATGATTTTCTGGGAAATCTGTGTCCATAAGAAGTCCACTTACTTGAGAGCTGGCTTGTGGATTCTATACACTACATGAGAGGGGACCCAACAAAACCCAGAATTTACTTATTAAAATTTTGTGCATTTATTCTTACATGTTTAAACTTCAGCCACCTTCTCCATTTGATGCAATACACCTATTGAAATGCTTTTTCCACTGCTCAAAACAGTTTTTGAACTGATCAATTTGAGTGCCTTTTAGAGCTTCTGTTGTTTTTTGTTTCTCTTCCACATCAGCAGAATGTTTCCCTTTGAGGACTTTTTTTCATCCAGGGAAACAAAAAGTAGTTGCTCAGGGCAAAATCAGGTAAACAGGGAAAGCAGGGCATGGGGTCATGCTGTTTTGGCTAAAAACTACTGAACACTAGGCATGGCTGGTGCACTCTAAATCACCCATCATGAAATGAGCAAATGCATTAAAAGAATCTCCAAAAAAAAATTCACTGAAGTCAAAACACAGTTTCTCACAACAACACTAGCTGGTACAATGATCCTGATGTCCTAGAACACTTACCCAGCAAAGAAGTCTGTATTACAAGGGGCCTGCCCTCCAAAAATTAATTACAGTTTTTGTGGGTTCCTCCCCCACGTAAAAATGTCTTAATAAAAATCTGAGCTAGAGCACTTGCACCATCTATCATGATGAAGCTGCTCAGAGTCATGGATGTCCTTAGGTACATAAAAAACTTAACCTGGACTCTTCATGGCAGCTACATATTTAAGCAAATACAGTAAAATTAAAAGCATCTTTTTTGCCAGAAATACCAATGGGTAGAAGTTATTTCATTTTCCTTAGTCAATTTTGACTGAATTTTTTAAATGTATGAGGTCTGATAATTAAATTAACGAACTTGCCACCATACATTGGAGCAAATTCAATAAGCTTTGGTGTCAGTGTCTCACAGCTGTGTTCGTGTTGATGTGTATCAGTGTCTTGCTGAGTGGCATTCATTATTGTTGCTGCATGTTTTTGTGTGCCATCACGAGAATGTCAGAGCTAGAATTAGAGCAACAAACAAACATTGAATTTCTTATTAAACTTGGCAAGAGTGGAAGTGAAAACAGGGACATGTTAGTTCAAGTTTATGAGGATAATGCCATGAAGAAAATGGCAGTGTACAAATGGATTAAATGTTTTTCTGAGGGGAAAGAAAGCATCACTGATGAAGAGAGGTCAGGATGGCCTGCAATGAGCAGAACTGATGAAAACATTGCAAAAACTCATCAAATTGTGCATCAAAATCATTGGCTGACTCTGAGAAGCATAGTAGACCAAATAAACATCTATTAGAAAATAGAGTTAGGAAAATCTTAACTGAAAATCTTGGCATGAGAAACATGTGTGCAAAAATAGTCCCAGAGAAGCTCTCACATCACAACAATGCACCAGCTCACACAGCACTGTCTGTGAAGGAGTTTTTAGCCAGTAAACAAATAATCATATTGGAACACTCTCCCTACTCACCTGATATGACCCCCAATGACTTTTTGTTTTACCCAAAGATAAAGGAAATATAGAAAGGAAGATATTTTGATGAAATTCAGGACATCAAGGGTAATATGACGACAGCTCTGATGGCCATTCCAGAAAAAGAGTTCCAAAATTGCTTTTTAGGGGAGATAAGGTGCTAGCATCAGTGCACAGCTTCCCAAGGGGAGTACTTCAAAGGTGATTGCAGTGATACTCAGCAATGAGGTATGTAATACTCTATCTAGAATGAATTTGCTAACTTAATTGTCAGACTTCATATGACCTTGAAGTTATTATAATAGAGTAGAAGAGAGAGCATTTGAAAATGAAAAAGAAATGAACAAAATAGAAAAAAGTAAAAACAAAGGAGAAGATTAAATAAAAAAAATAACATGCCAGAACTGGTAGAAGATTAGCCACTTCCACAGAAAGTGGAAAATGCCCTGGATTCTATTGGAGACTTGGATTTACTCTCAACTTGGAAATAATAGTTAAATGACAATGAGATATTGTTAGTCAAAAAACTTGGGGTTTAAATAAAACCAATTTCCAAAAATGCCTCCAACTCAAATAACCATTGTAATTTTAAAGGTAAAAAATTGATATGTGTATGTGTGCATGTGTATATGAATAGGTATGCAGACATTTGTATATATATACATATATATTATATATAATATTTTTTAAATTATTATGGTTGGCTCTTTCATACATGTAAGCCTCAGAAAATTTAATGTAAAATCATAAAGAAGGAAAACATATAGGACATATTAGATTCTCACAGGTATTATTTCATTTCAATAATCACCAACTGTTTGCAACACTAGTAACCATTTAGACAAGAGAGACCTTTAAAAGGACTAAATATCACATAGAATTTAATATTTCTGGGTTCTATTAATAGCAATGTCACCAGCTTGGATTTATAGCATGCCTTTTAAAAGCATTTTCATTTACCTTTCCATTTTTATTTCCAACATTCCTGTGATAATTTTAGAGGATACAGTTAAAACTTGTTCTTATTTTATAAGTGGAAAAATAAAAGAATTTTAGGTGATTTATCTAATCATAACCAACTAGTACAAGATAAGAGTTAGACTTGGCTCCTAATAGTTCAGTGCTCTATTTTACAGATGGTAATAAAATTTTAATATTTCTCTATAGATTATCAGACAATTAACTATATACAATTCTCATAGTATTAGTTGAAAAGTTTATTTGAAGTGCCTTGAACAAGTTCTCACAACTATTAAGTGGATGATATAAGATCTAAGCTTCTAAGTTTTCATTTTAAAACTAATGTTCAATTATTCTAGAAAATATGTTATCTCCATGGTTGGATTAGGTCCAATATGTATTAGGTCTTATATATTCATTAAATTCATCATTTGCAGATGAGTCAGACTATTTTATATAGAGAGATGGAACATGGCATAGCAGTTAAAAATGTGGGGACTGGAATGAGATGGCATCATTCACAAGTCACGTGTCCTTATTCTAATAATTTTGCCTATTTCTACCTTAGTCTTCTCATCTAAAAGTGGGGATAATTTGAGTACTTATCTCATAGTGTTGTTAAAGCAAATAAATTACAAAGAATTGTTTCTGGCACATATAGAGTTCTTGATAAATTAGTCACATCACATCAGTTGTCTGTGGATAAGCAATAGAAGGCAATAACTATACATGCCACACATAACCATTGCTTATACGACACTTATCCATGTTAGGGACCATGGTAGATATGAGATAGTTATAGATTACCCTCAGGAGTAGTTCACATGCTATTTAATATACTTTAATATACTTTAATATTCTTTACTTGCTATTTAATATAATCATAAATAGCTCAGCTTTTAGAGAAGGGTCTCAACACTCCCTGAAGACAACCTATATTCATAGTAACTAGCAGAATGTCAACAACTCAGAGGAACACTGCATCCACATTTCTACTGGGCCCCAGTAGGGGTTTTCCTAACTCCCTGTAGAGATACTGGTGATCATTACTTCAGGTAAACAATTTGCATTATGCTAGGTGTTATGGATGATCAAGATTCAACACTGGCACCAAACACTGAAAACTGAACCCTCTGTTTGAGGTGGCTTTGTACTTTGTTTGTCTTCAGCACACAAGATACAGGAGATAAGAATGTTTAAGGGCTGTATTAATGAGGGCAGGGGATGGGTGTAATCAAATACTGATTGACTGAGTGGTGTTCAGGTTGCATAGGTGCACAGTTATTGCTATACCTTGGTTATTGAAATCTGCAAATCTGAAACTTGTTCATAACTGCAGCCCTCTTCACACTTGCCCCCTATTGATTTAATTATATCATTTTGATTTCACAAGTTTTTCTAAAATTATTATGTTATAGCAAACAGCCTATACAGGACTAAATGGTAAAAGAGAGATGGCAGGTACTTAAGAGGCATGGGGGAAAAACTCAATGGACAAAAGAGAAAGAGGAGGGAAAAAGGGAGGCAAGTAAAGGAAAAGAAAATATGAGTCTGTTTTATTTCCAACACTGGTATATTTAATATATTGTTTTTAACTATCTCTACTCATTTGAAACATAGACAGTAGAACAATGATTTAAACAAATTATATAAAGTCATAGGATGGACTATCGGGAAACAGTAATATGATGTTTTTGTAGTATAATTAATGCACAGGAAAGTGCTCATGTTAATGTTAAATGCAAAAGTAGAATATATAAACTACATGTATAGAGGATATAAATTATATATGGTATAAAGTTTTATTTGTATATTTTACATACACACAAGAAAGATAAGAAAGAAGTATGCCAGAAAGTTAACTAATAAATTCTAGGTGATGATATTACAAATTGTGTATTTGCTACTTATAATTTTTAAAATGCCTTACTTTATAATCAGAAAATTTTTAATTATTAGTTTTCTTTTAAATGAATGGAAGAAAACTAACAAATCTGATTAGAACATTTTCCTCCAAAGGCAAAAATAAAATTATCTTTAAATGCAACTTTCCTTGAAAAAGGATAAAACTTTCAAATATTGAACAACTAACCTTTCACATAAGTTATTCTTATTAACATTATACAATAAGCTTTGTTTTAGACTTTCAACAAGATGGTCCTGTTTGCTACCTAGAGGGCAAAACCTAAGGAAACAAAACATTTAAATTCCTGCCACACATCTTTTTCTAAAGTTTCCAAAGTTTTCCAGGACTTGATCAAATGTCTTTATGTCTCTAAATTCAAAATTATCAATACTTAAGACATACTGTGTGTGTATTACTATGTGTATTACATTTATTCATGAAATATTTTTAAAAGGTTTAAAATTAAAGATTTTCAAAACTGTGCATGCCTTTATAAATTTTTAATAAAAGTATTTCCCTCCCATCCTTCCTTCCCTTCCTTCCTTCCTTCCTTCCTTCCTTCCTTCCTTCCTTCCTTCCTTCCTTCCTTCTTCTTCCTTTGTTCCTTCTTCTCGCCCCTCTCCCCTCTCTCCTCTCCCCTCTCCCCTCTCCCCTCTCCCCTCTCCCCTCTGTCTCTCATTGCAGTCTCTCTGTCACCAGAGTACAGTGGCATGATCATGGCTCAGTCAGCCTGGACCTCCTTGGTTCAAGCGTTCCTCCTACCTCAGCATCCTGAGCAGCTGGGAATACAGGTATGTGCCACCACGCCCAGCTACTTTTATTTATTTCAATTTATTACTATTATTATTATTATTATTATTTTGGTAGAAATGAAGTTTCCTATGTTGCTAAGACTGACCTCAAACTCCTGAGTTCATGTGATCCTCCTCCCTCAGCCTCCCAAAGTGCTGGGACTAGGGGTGTGAGCCACTGTGCCTGGCCTTAATGAAAATATTTTCAAAGTAAGGAAAAAAATATTTGGTTTATATACTGGCTTCCTAAGAAATCAAAAATATAATTTAAGATGTATAGTGAAAGGGACATACACTGAGTGCAGTAACTATACGATGGGAATTTTGATGTATTAATGTAAAAGGGTAGACAAGAAAAAACAGGAAAGCAAAAAATTCTAAAAGTAAATAATAAATAATCTATAATATTTATTTGATAATAAATATTTTCTTTTGGAATTTTTTGCTTCTATATCTTCTCAAATATATCTTTCTTATAGATATTCTATATGAATATAATGGGGGAGAGCACATAAAGAGGGCCTGTTTGTAAGTGACCTATGTGGTCATGCCAAGAAAAGCAAAAAAAGGCAACCACTGCACTGAAGTTAAGCACAACATCTGAAAAACAGAAATACATTTGAACATTAGTACTTTTACCCTGCACTGACTCTTTGGGGCTAAAGCATAGCACTGTGTATGCATTCTTTTTTATTTTTTATTTTTTTTATTTTTTTATTTTTTTTGAGTTGGAGTCTCACACTGTCACCCAGACTGGAGTGCAGTGGCCGCTCCCGGCCACCGTAGCCTCCACCTGCTGGGGTCCGACGATCCTTCCGCCTCAGCCTTCCAAGTAGCCAGAATTACAGGTATGCGCCCGGCTGATTTTTTGATTTATTGTAGAGATGAGGTCTCGCTGCCCAGGCGGGTCTCGAACCCGCGGGCTCAGGCAATCCACTCACCTCAGCCTCCCAAAGGCATGGGATTACAGGCTGAGCCACCGAACCCGGCTATGCATTCTCATTTGGGGGGATAATGGGAAGAGAAAAACAAAGATATGGGAATGACAGGGAATCTACACTCTACGTTTCATCTCATAGAAAAGTAAGCAAATACTATTAATCCCAGAGAACTCATTTGGTAAGTCCTTTGGCCTTATGTGCTATAACTTGGGCTACTCCTCTTTTTCCCCACTAAGAAGTTTAATTTTTCAATTTGAGGCACTATTGGTATAAAGTATGCCTCATTAGCTTGTGGGAGGTAGCTATATTCATTAATTCAGTTCTCACTTCATTTGCTTTGCACATAGTCATAATTAGTTTCCAAATAACTTAGGTAACTTCAATAGATTTATGACCATAATTTTACTCTACATTTGCTTTTTATTCCTTTTTTTCCTTTTCTGATCTTTCATAGAAGTTAAAATTTAAAAGGACAAAGCTACTTTGGGAAGTGATTTGCTGTTAAAATATTTGGCATTCAGTAGTCTTATATCATTAATGTACAGAGATTTTGGCATTTTAGTAATTCTCATACCTTGCAAACTCTGATTAAAAAGGTAAACAATTGATTTTTTTTAACCTGTTCAAAACATTTTAAACTATAAATTAAAACAAAGAGGATTTCCAAACCTCACACCATTTCAGCATTCAGCATTTATTGCTTCAATCTATATAGAATATGTTAATGTTATATTTTTGAAAGATTGCTTTTATATGGTTATTATACACATAAACAAAAATCAAGGCCATGAATTGATATTGATAATGTGGTAGATTAAAGATGAAAACTCATCCCAATAGTTTTCAGCTCCTTTCATGTAGAGACAGGATCAGTTTCTCTTTCTTCTGAATATAGGCTAGGCCATGTGACTTCATTGGCCAAAGGACTCTAGCAAACATGAGATAAGCAGAGGCATGAAGTTGTGCACTGGAGCTTGCCTTTACCTGTTGCTTTTGGAACCCTGTAAAGACACCACAGCTATCCTGCTAGAGGGTGGACGTGGGACCCAGTTACCCTGGTCACCCAAGCCAACAGCCACACAGGTTAAAAAAAAAAAAAAAAAGTACATGGAACCAACCAGAGATCCCAGCCCTGACAGCTGACTACAGCCACAAGAGTGAGCCCAGGTAAAACTGACCTGCCCAGCTCATCCTAATCTGAACTACTGACCAACAGACCTGTGAGCAAATGAGCTAAGGCTCTTCATTTTGTTTTTATTTTATTTATTTATTTTTTTTAGGATCTTTGTTTTAAAACCACTACATTTTAGGATGATTTGTAACACAGCAAAGTTTAATTATATAGTTGATATATTTTTTTAAATCAATATTTTTTATTTTAAAAGTGTGGGGTACAGTTAAGGGTTAGTTATACAAATATGCTTCGTTCAGGCACCCTTGTATCAAAATGACTCTAAAGGCCACTCCTTGATAATGGCCATAAATTTTTAGAAGGAAAATAAAATGACTATGATTTTAGAATAAATTAATCAATGAAAAAGCTGATTAAAATCCATGGGAGAATGTAGAAACTGCCCTGTGATATAACTTTAAAGAAACTACCACAAAGTAATTTAAAATATTCATTAGATCGCCATTAAACATGGTAAACACAGCAAAACATAGAGAGTGGGTGAATAACCAAATATGGCTGTACCCTTGAGAAGTTTACACTGCAAAACCTCACTTCTCCAGAACAAGACCATCAAGAAATCTCACCTAGCTCCATCAGTAAGAAACAAAAAAAAGTAAGCAATATGTTTGACAATAAATCTTCTACTTTTTTTTTTTTTTTTTTTAAGCAGGAGTTATTAAGAGGACAGAAAAGTTCCCACAGTGGGAGGGGACCCGAAGGGGTTGCCCAGCTTCTACTTTTTAATCATGGGGGAGTTCCTTAAGCCTATACAAGAGCTTATTTAGTCTAACTTTATGTGTAGCTCTAACAAATTGGATCATCTGGTTTCCAAGAAAAAAATTTGATTAAGGCATCAAGGCAGAAAGAAAATAGCTTATACACAGGCACACTGATACCAAAAAGAAGAGGTGCTGTAAACAAAGGAATTGGTAGAAAACATACATATAGAATACCCAATAACTCAAGAAAGCAAGGCATCTGAGATCATTGAAAAGCCTTCTCCTCCTCAGTGACTCCCAGTGAATCATATATACAGTGTATTAGTCCACATCCCCTGTGATGCTTATGTCTTCAAACACCTGTTAAATTGTGTGTGAGTATATACAGTTCAAAAGATTGAGGTTCTCAACAACAAAAAAAATGAAACAATTCAAAATAGAAAAAGTTCTTGAATAGACATTTCTCCAAAGAAGATATAAAGGTGGCCAAGAAACACTTTAATAGATGTCCAACATCACTACCATCAGGGAAATGTAAATCAAAACCACGAGACAGTGACTGTTGCCCAAAAAAGCAGAAAATTACAAGTACTGGCAAGGATATGAAGAAATTGGAACTCTTGTATATTGCAGGAATGTCAAATGGTACAGCCACTGTGGAAGATAGAATGATAGTACCTTTAAAAATTAAGCATACAATTACCACACAATTTCCTCTGCTGCATACACACACAAAAGAATAGAAGGCAGGGACCTGAAGAGATACTTGTACATCAATGTGCACAGCAGCATTATGCATAATAATCAAAGGTAGAAACAACCCAAAAGTCTGTCAACATATGAATAGATAAACAAAAGGTAGTCAGTACATATAATAGAATATTATTCAGCTTTAAAAAGGAATAGAATTCTGACACATACAACAACACAGACAAACCTTAGAATACTATACTAAGTAAAATACACCAGACATCAAAGGATAAATACTATATGATTCCACCTATATGAGGTACCTAGAAAAGTCAAATTTATTTTTTAAAGTAGAGTGGTGGTCAACAGGGGCTAGGAGAGGGAGAAATGGGGAGTTACTGTTTAATGGATATAGAGTGTCAGTCTGGAATGATAAAGTTCTAGAGATGAACAGTGATGCTGGTTGCACAACAGCATGAATTTACTTAATGCCACCGAATTGTACACTCAAAAATGATAAATAATAAAATTTATGTTATGAAATTTTTAACACAATAAAAAAGGTCAGAGTCAATTACTTGTATGTATAAATGTCATTGGTAAAGACATAAGTATTTGGAGAGTTTTCATATAACTTGGATTGGCAGTATCAAGGGCAAAGAAAAACCAGAATAACCCATGAAGGATGATTTAGGAAAAAGGAGAAGCATGTCAGATGAGGGAACAGTGTACACAAAGGCACAGAGGCCAGAACAAACAACCACAAGAAAAAAATCCTTCTTCCGGAAGTGTAGAGTATACAGAAACAGGAATATCAAGGGATAGGACATCAAATGTTTTTATTATAGTCATCAAGGCTAAAAAAGAAATTAGGACATAATACAATTTAAAATCTTATCAACCCACTGAAATTTTCTTTCACTGATCAGGGGAATGATATGACTCTTAAAATAATCTTAGCTGGAAGGCTGAGGCGGAAGGATCGCCGGAGCCCAGCAGGTTGAGACTGCGGTGGCCGGGAGTGGCCACTGCACTCCAGTCTGGGTGACAGAGTGAGATTCCAACTTAAAAAAAAATAATAATAATCTTAGCAACATAATGTACACTGAATGGAAGTAGGGAAATCTGGTGTCAGAGACACCTGCTGGGTATTGCTGAGTAATCATTGCATGAGACAATAAGAACTCAAAGTAGAATTAGTGTTAGGAAGAAAAGTGACACAAAAATATAAAAAACATCTCAAAGGAGAGTAATGGAATTAGAGACTTATTGGAGTTACAAATAAATATACTTTATCCCACATCATTGTTAGTTCATCTAAGTGTAGAATTAAGATATGAAGATGATATAATTTAAACCTGGAAGATTTGGCACACACAAAAAAGACCAGAATTTAAAGCCAAGACTTTGGTGTTTATAAGAATTGCATTACAAGAAGGAAATTGGAAAGCACCCCATAGTCAGATGCTGGGAACAATCACATCTCGGTTTCTTAACACATGAATAAGAGGGTTTCTTTTCTCTCCACTTTATAGATGACAAAACTGAGGCTGAAAAAAAATAAATAACTTGTCCAATGTCTCTCCATAAGTAAGTAGAGGAGAATGCCGCTACTTTAGAAATAAAAGTGCAAGTTAAATAAACAGCTCTATGTTGTGCTAGAATAGAAATTTTTCTTAGAGATCACAGCCCCAAATCACTGCAAAACAGAACAGAAGCACAAATGCAAAATAAACTAAACATATTAATAGTGACTCACAACATCACCAGTACACTTCATAGTGTCCCGTAATCTGAAGTGTTTTTCAAGTTTTTAAGTAAAGTGATATAACACAGAATATATCAAAAATTATCCATTCTCTAGCTAATGCAGCTCGTTTTCAGGATAGAATACTAAAATAAAATGTGCTTTAGATTAATGTGTGCTGTAGCACTAGTTAAATAAAAATAGAATTGTAATCCTAATTTTACTACCAAATAAGTTATCTGATTATTTAATATGTAATTCTTAAATTCTGAAACTGAGAATATAATCTTTCTGAATAAATATAGATTTATAGGTTGTATCCTCAGAATTTTAACTAATTGCTTTTGAACTACAATTTTTCCCTCATCTTTAAAAAATTATTAAACTCATTAATATACACAAATACAATTCAGAAGTTTTATAATGAACACAGGCTGGAAACAAAATGGTATTAGTGAGTATCAATCAGGCGTTTGTATTTTTTGATTTGTTTATGATTAAATGCACTCTTATTTTTAAAAGGTTATCACAGTAATGTTGAAACTCCATAGATAAAGATGATAGTGATGTCTTCAGGCCTCACCAGACTGTACACACAGAGGAAGCTGCATTAGCAGTAGATCCAGAATTCACTGGTTCACTATCTCTGCTGGCTCATGGAAGAACGATTCCAATTCCTAGAATGGTCCCTTGCCCGGGTATGTCTGTTAGTTCCTGAAAGGCGAAGAATCAATCTGCTACATTATCAGCTTCCACTTCTTTTGGGGGTTGCCTTCCTGCAAGAAAACTGCCAGTCATTGCCATAGTTCCCCATGCCTTCCATGAAACACCTGTGCCCATGGCAAGGTACTGCCTCCATGTTCCCAAAGTAGCCAGTTTTGCGGAAGTTAGACATATGCCAGTTGCCATCTGAGGGACATAATGAAAATATGTCCCTCTAACAAACTTTGTGCCGTCCTCTGCCATTGACTTGGAGTAGCCCAGCTTGCCCCACAAATATTATGACATTTCTCAAAAAAGCAGCTCCTTCAAACTTTTTCCTCCGTCATTCTATCAGGGCTCAAAAATCCAAATAGGCTGTAGCCATTCTCTTACTTCCATTGTTCATAATTCTCCCACTCCACCCCCAGGTACTCTAGAAATTTATAAAAACCTGCTTTAACCTAAAACAAAATCTCTAATGTACCAGTGTATGCTAATAAATGTTCTTATGGGTCACCAGCACAATGACTCAGCCACAATAAGAGGCTTACTCTCAATTTGATCTCAGCTTGGATTCACTTTAAATGGTCATAGACTGAAATTATCTTTATGATTTAAATGTAACAAAATAAATACTCAAACCATAAATAGAAGCATATTTATACATATACATGCCAGCATCAAAGGATTAAATATTAGCCAGAAATACTTCTTTATTTATCAATTCCTATTACCTAAAAAAAAAAAAAAAAAAAAGAGCCACTGTCTGAAATCACCTGAAGGAGAGCCACTGGCTATTTCAAAAGCATAGCCTAGGAACTGATGAGCTGACATATTTTAATAAACCTTTTCTTCTCTGAATTTGGAATTCACTCCCTGCTTGGTTAGTTGGTCTCATATAAATCCTCTTTTCTTTGGATTTACTTTCTGAGTGAATGCTTGCTACTTTGTGTGTGAATCCTAAGCTTTTAGATGTGCTTTGGGTATAAAATACAAAAAAGTCATTATGTCCCTTATATCCTTTTATAAAAGACCAGGGTAATTTGCTTAAAATAGAAAGTATTTTGCCATGAGGCAAATTGTAAAATTATTGAAGCAAGTTGCAGAGTAAATATGCATATATGCCTGTATAGAAAGAACCAAGTAAGCCTAAAATATAAATCTTTCAACAGGTTTTGGAAATTTCCTATATATAGGTGTACATATGTATGTGTGAGTAGACAGAAGATTGATTGATAGACAAAGGTATATATATATCTATATACACATACATATACCTGTATATTCATGCCAAATACAATAAGGATCTTTGTGCCTAACACTTACTTGACTTTATCAAGCATGCACATTAGTCTCCAACATTTTGGAGACAAAGTTTAGGCTCCAGTTCTGTCTTAGTCCATTTGTGGTCCTATAAAAAAATACCTGAAGCAGGTTGATTTATAAAGAAAGGAGGTTTATTGGGCTCATGGTTCTGCAGGCTGTACAAGAAGTATGGTGCCCGCACCTGTTTCTGGTGAGAAGCTCCAGGCTGCTTCCATTCATGATGGAAAGCAAAGGGGGGCTGGCATGTGCAGAAATCACATGGTGAGAGAGGAAGCAAAAGAGGGGAGTAGAGCCGGGCTCAGTGGCTCAGCCTGTAATCCCGCGCCTTTGGGAGGCTGAGGTGAGTGGATTGCCTAAGCCCGCGGGTTCGAGACCCGCCTGGGCAGCGAGACCTCATCTCTACAATAAATCAAAAAATCAGCCGGGCGTGGTAGCGCGCGCCTGTAATTCCAGCTACTTGGAAGGCTGAGGCGGAAGGATCGCCGGAGCCCCAGCAGGTCGAGGCTGCGGTGGCCGGAAGTGGCCACTGCACTCCAGTCTGGGCGACAGAGTGAAACTCCAACTCAAAAAAAAAAAAAAGAGGGGAGTAGAAAAATGCCAGGCTCTTTTTGTCAACTAGCTCTCTAGGGAACTAACAGAGTTAGAACTCACTTATTACCTTGAGCATGCACCAAGTCGTTCATGAGGGATCCGTTCTCATGACCTCAAAAAACTCCCATTATGCCCCATGTCCACATTGGGGATCACATTTCAATATGACAGACATCCAAACTATAGCAAGTTCCTATGAGCTTAAATAACTTTTTTCAAATTCACATAGGTTAAGAGAAAGTACCCTTGAGTGTATTTTTCAATGGTAGAGTTTGCAATTAAGTCACTTTTTTTCTCATTTGGATTTATAGGCTCAACCTCAATGAATTCAAAATAAGTACTCAAAAGAAACCATCAACAATTTGGTTGTAGGGAGCTCTTCCCTCCTCTATCCTTATATGGTTGATGATATCTGAAATCAAATTGGGGAAGAAAAGTGGAGTCTTTTTTTGATATTAAAACTAATGTGCATATGCTTGGTCTACTAAAGCTAATTTCAAAGTCAGGCAGACAACTAGCATCTATCATAGGATTCAGAATCTTACCTACATTTATAAGATAGGGTGCAGTGGAAGGTATGCCACAAGAAAGCCCAAGAATGTTGTACACCTGAAAGGAATTCAGAAAATGGGTTACTAAAGAGCAGCAAATAATTTTTGCAGGATTCATAACTCAGTCTAGGGAACTCCATGTTACCTAGAATCTTTCTAGGGAAAAAGAAGCTATGTCAAGATGTTTCTGTTATGTTTAGCTGAAGATGCATGCAACTCTATTTGAATGATTTATAAAGATCTGTTGCAGCTATTTTTAAACATAGACTTTGCTATAAAGATTTTTTAAAAGAATTTGTTAATCAAAGAATCATATTCTCACATATACACAAACACATGCAGTTTTTAATCAAGTCTTAATCTCTATGAAACTGATGCTGAGGGGTAGGGGCTAAGGCTGCAATGATGTATTGACCCAGATAAAGGTATAATGATAAAGTGGAGTTCAGAAAGAGACAAATTGCTGCCACATAGCCCATCCATAAATTTCATAGTGACTAAATAAACAGATATATCCTTCTAAATTGTTCAATGAACAGATTATATCCTTTGAAATTATCAGTATATTTGCTTTTTATTCTTGCATGTAAAGGTCACTATTGGTTATTTAAAGTATATAGTTCTTAATATATAGACTACTCCAAGAAAACCTAATAATTAATGCTTCTAAATATAAAGATGCTCTATGATTTCACCTTAGTGAGGCCAATCTAAATATTTCTTCTAGCACAGTGGTTTTCAATGTGAAGTTATTTCTGCACTAAAAGGGGACATTTGGCCATGTCTGGGCACTTTTTTGTTAAACTTGGAGAACGCTACCAGCATGTGGCAGGTGCTATAGGCATCTAGCCAGGGATACTACTACATATCCTCAACATATAGGACAGCCCCCTACACAAAGAATTATCCAGCCTAATGTCAATAATTTGAGTCTGAGAAACTCTGCTCTAATACAATGAAGAATTTATGTTAGTCTATGAATATTCTTTCCTTTCTCCCTCTCCATTTTTCCATTTCCTACTCCAAATCCATTCTGTAGTCTTCATTCAGAATGTTATAGTTTCTGTGACTTAGCATACTTTCTTTGCACTATTTCAGTTTTCATGGTCATTTTTAGGGTCCCACACTATCATGCAAAGCAAGTTCTGCCCATAATCATACTTCTTGCAGTCTACATCAGGTCAAGAGAGGGTCCAGCTGGATCTGTGCAGAAACTGGAGGCTGCCATGAGGCCAGTCATTGGTAACTGGCAGACACAACCTGCCAGGAAGTTCTTATTCAAGGAATAATGAAGTTATTACATTCTAGAAACTATCATGCTCAGTGATCTATCACAGAAACAAAGAACTGAATACCACATGTTCTCACTCATAAGTGGGCCCTGAACATTTATCACAATATTACAAGAGAGGGAGCAGCAGTAGCAGGACACCACCAGGGGATGGTGAGAGGAGCACATAACATCACTTAGGGGTACCTCATCCTAAACCAGGGGAAGTATGGACCAGTGGAAGGCCCAAACTTCACCTGCACATAGACCACTTATGTGCCTAATCCTGACTTGCAATCCACATCTTTCAAATAAAAAGTAAAACATTAAGTTCAAGTAGAAAATAAGTTTTTATTAACTTTAAAAAGAAAATTATTAATAAAAGTTATCTAGGAACGAAAAGTCATTAAATGTGGAATAGCAAAGAAATATTTGCTCATACCTTGGCCAAAGTATTTATCAAATAACATTGCATTGGTTTGTTTTTTGTCTCCTCATCTAAACCACAATATATAGGAACCCTATAGTTGTGAAAATAAACATAATTTTAAAGTTACTGGAACCCAAAAAATGCTTTAAGCCTTGAGAAAGATGTAACTGTGATCTGCATCACATATGGTTACAACTTCTGTTTCCCAGATTATAGATTAACACACTTTCCTATTTTTCTCATTCTGTACGATGACTAGAGCGAATTAAACGATGTGAGGGACAAAACCTTCTGTCATCTTAATTAATAACCCTTGTTATAGATTAACTTCCCCTTTCTTGACCCACTTTGCTTAGACCAGATGACAGAAAATATATATGTTTAAACAGATGACTATTATATCCTCTGTTTAAATACATATATTTAAATATATATATTTAAATGTACCCCTCCCAAAAAGAAACACTGCCTATAACAAATCAAATTGCTATACTATATGCCAACCTTGTATGAATAATGTAATCCTACTAAAAATTCCTCTGTCACTGCCTATAGAAATGAAATCTTAACTTTTCTACTTTGAAATGTGACTATTCCTTAGAGATGGTGTTTCTGGGTGGGCTATCATCAAACTTTGCAATTGAATAAGCTTTTTTAAAATTAGATTCTGGTCCTTTTGGTTATTTTACATTGACATACTGTTTGTTTTTGTATCCCCAGAACCCAATATGGTACTGGCCCATAGTAGGTTCTCAGTGACTGTTTACCGAATACATAAAATTAAGGGACTGAATAATGAGGAGACAGAGTCAAGTTCTAACTATAGCACTACTTGGCTATATGACCTGGAGCAACTGAGGTATTCTACCTTTGTTTCCTCAATTGAAAATACATACTCAGACTTTATAAATGATATTCTTAAAATGCATTAAGTGATTTAGAATTGGTAATTTTTTTTTTTTGAGACAGGGTCTTGCTCTCACCCAGGCTGGGGTGCAGTGGCACAATAATAGCTCACTGCAGCCTTGAACTCCTGGGCTGAAGCGATCCTCTTACCTCAGTCTCTCCAGTAGCTAGGACTACAGGTGTCCACCACCTGGCTAATTTTTCTTTTTTTTTTTTTTTTTTTTTTTTGTAGAGACGGGGTCTCATTATGTTGCCCAGGCTAATCTTGAACTTCTGGCTTCAAGCAATTCTCCCACTTCGATCCCCCAAAGTGCTAGTATTACTGGGCAGAATTGGTCATTCTTTTGCTAGAGAAATAAAGACAAAGTCACTAACCACCTTCCTATTCTAATTTGGAATACTCACCCTGCCTCATCAACAAATGAAGTCCCACAGAAAAATTTCACATGCAAAGGTAAGCCATGCCAGGCAAAAAAACGAGGAGGAGCCTGCAAAAGTCAAGAGGGGAAAAAAAAAGTATTAAGCTTCATTCATTGTCGGGCACTGTGCTAGGAAGAGAAAACAAAAATGAGTAGGACATTATCTTCTTAGTGAGCAACCTACCCAGACAAAACAAGGGACAACCTAAAAATGTCACCAGCAAGTTTTCTCAATGAAGGCATAGACTGAAAAAGCAGAATCACCTAAGGGGTTAACACACTCCACATCCCTCTTCTTCACCACACCCCATTTCTCTGACTCCTTAGAATGACTGCCATGCTAAACCACTCTCACTGAGAGAACGTCAGGTTGGCTAAAACATTAAGAATCATCACTAGACTGAGTTGGAGAAAAAGACAAAGAGAGCAATGGCTATTTTTTTAATTTAAAAAAGATGCCATTGAAGTAAAGGAATAATAATTCTCAGAGACTACAAATTTTTCGTATAAGCACAAGTAGATTTCAAGACTCGTTGCTGTGATGTTTGGTAAAATACTGCTAAAGCTAAAGAAGCTCTCAAACTTGATTCGGTATTAGAATCATCCAGGGGACTTGGTAAATATCAAGGCCTAGGCCTTGCCCTACCCAGCAAAGTAAAACAAACAAACAAACAAAAACGCACTGGACACTTGTTAAAAACAGTAAGACAAATTTACTCATGCTACTGCAGCAAAGGAAAAAGACTTCAGTGGAGGACTAAGCACAAATCTGCAGAAGCAAAAGATAGGAGAGCTTTAAACACTGTGGTGAACTAGTAGAAAAGTTCTGGAAGTCTTTAGTGGGGAGATTGTCAACTCATTTGTGTTTTCTAATTGTCTCTTGTTGAAGCTAGGCTCCTACCCTCCCACAGAGATTGAGAAATAGTGGCACTATTTTCCTTGATTACATTTAGAAAGTATAGCCCCCAGGTCCTTGAGAAAGACATTTGTGGGTTGTAAAAATGGCAAGAGGCTGGGAGAAGATTTACAACTCAAAAGGATGGAGAAAAAATTACAGTTGTAATTTTCCAAACAAGTAAATGGTCTAAGAAAAGGGAGGTCAGGGGCCTATAGTCAGGAATAAACCAGTCTGAAATCTAGTCAGAGGGGATCACTGAAGCCATCTTGATGCGTTTTCTTAGTTCTCTAGATAAGAATCAGAACGATCAGTTACCCAAGTTTGAAAACCAATGCTTTGAAATATTTAGAAAAACTCTCAAAACTGTTTCAAACTAAATTAAATGGAATGTTGACAAAATAACATAATCATATTTCATGCATGTCATGTTCCTGAATTCCCTCCTTACTCACTAATGAAAGTAAAATAAGTATAACTTTTATGTGGAATAAAAACAAATAGAACTCAAAAGTGGGGCTTCCAGGTAAGACACAGGACACATGGCACACACTTGTCTCCTGAAATTCATATTTTACTGGGTGTTATCTACTTTTATTCACTCAATATGGCCACCTTAAGGTGGAGATTATGCTTGTACTTTCCCTAACCACACACAGACAATTTCAAATTAAAAATCTTAAAGCTATTGCCTTAGCACTTTTGTGGAGAATAATTTTTTAACCGAGTAAGGACAGACAGGAGTCTTATGCCTATAAATACTATAAACATTTAGGAATTACCTATTTTGAACATCCATTCTGTACAATGCACAGGCCTAACAATGCAACCTCTAGACTTGCCTGAGGCCAGGTGTCTCTCTCTCTGCCTTTGTTTGGAGGCAAACCTTTTCTGCCTGAGGTGTCTTGATTTGTGGAAGCCACTTATTCTCTTTCAAATGTTAGGAGCTCAGCAGGTCAAAATGCAAACTTTTTTTTTTTTTTTTTTTTTTTAAGCCGGGTTCAAAGAACATGAACAATCTACAAAGAAAATAATCAAATGCCGTCCAAATTGCAAAGCCATGGGTTCCATACCCCACCAGATTTCAGTTTTGTGAATATTTTGTGAATATTTTATCAACCATTTGAACAATAGGGAGCGACTGACCTGCTTGGCTTAGTTATCAAAGGGATCTGTTGTTATCCTGTAATGACAAAAGTGGGTCTGCATGACAATTTAACAGCAAAAGCCATTTCTTTCTATTTTATACTTTAAAAAACTGCCAGGTAATTAACTTCACAGCAGTTTTGTTGGCAAAGTAATACTACAGATAAAATGAAACATTCATTAATAATTGATTGTGAAAACTGTAGTTAAATACTGTTGGGCTAATATAATCACTAACAAAAAAAGAGCAGAATGACTGTGAAATGTTGGAAAGCAGAAGCGATCACATAGGGTGTTCCAGCTTTGAAGGGCCACAAATGAAAGAAAGTGGGAGATCAAAAACAAGAGGTAAAAGCATTATTTACAGTATCTGTATTTTTATATATTTTTAGGTTAACCAATTGAGTCTAGTGCTTAAGTCCAATATGACTTCGCTTTTAAAAAACGCTCAAGAAGAGTCATTTGTGTGAAGATTCAAACTGGCAAAAGAACACACAAACAGGATAAATAACCAAAAGCCCATCACAACATATGATGAAATATTCAATTAAACCAGTAAAATTTACATGCCAAAGCAAGCACTTTATTTCTGCGGCCTGTGTCTTGTCCATTTTACTGCCCTTTAGCTAAATACTACTGACAATGACCCTACAGTCCTGTTACAGTGTGACTATTGTTTTTCCCCATAAACAATCTTTTAAGCAATTTTGCTCAAAAAGATGATATAAGTTCAAAGGTATCCCTAGATAAATAAAACTTTCATCTGCAAAATATCTGCAATTCCTTTTATGCAGAAAACAAAAGGCAAAGAAACTCATTTCCTCTCCCTCAAATGGATGCTCTTTGTATATCTTAGCTTCAGTATCTAGGTTACCCATGCATTCTGAGAAAAAAAATCAGAGAGAGGGGAGAGAGATGAACCTCACATTAAACATAATTTCTTAGCTTTTGCACTTGTTTATTGTTAAAATGATGCATGTTTAAATTGCTTTGATCTGGGGTTCGCCAAATAGCATTAAGTCTTTCCTGCTGATAATTAAGTATCTTTGAAGAGAGATAGTAATTAAACTTCTACTTTTTGAAATGGGAAGACCCAGATAGTGAACTTGCTACAAAATTGCTATGGGCAAAGCTTAGAAATAGAATCCGGAATTTTCCATTTTTGTTATCCTGTTCTAAGCAGCAGACCACATTGTATCCTTGGGAACTATTTTTAATAACTTCTTTTAAAGGAAATGCAATGATGTTGCAGAAAAAGGATATAGGGCAAGGATATAGTCATAAACAAAAATCTCCACTGCAAAAGATTTTTGTTGCACCTATGGTGACATTAGAACATCAACAATCTGTTTTGAACTGGTCCATAATTTCTAGTGCAATTCAGAAATAATTGCTAATGTGCTTCTTAACTTGCAATTTTCAGAGTCATAAACCTTAAAATCCACTCTGGAAATGTTGGGGCTCTTTATTTTAAAATGTGAGTAAAGAAATGCCTGATGTCATTTCTGTATGTTCTTGCTCAAAGACAAATAGCTCTCTGGATCTATAAAGGGAAGTCATGATTTGGTTCATTGCACAAAGAAGTTGGGGGGAAGGGGAAAAAAAGGCAAACAGAGATGATTACCTGGCTGCCAAGCTTATCAAATTAACACACAAAGAATTATGCTTTTCTGATTCAAATGTTATAATCACCCTAGAGTCTGAAGTAACACAAACAATAGAGAATTGACCCCATTTAGTTAATGGAAGGCTATTGTTCTTACTAATCAAACCTTTGAATTAAGCCAAATATAACCTAGTTATTTGATCCTAAGGTAAGATGTCTCATTCTTTCAGCATAATTTGTGAAGAAGGACTTCAGATGGATAGCTGAATAACCAAATATTGGAAAACATTTTATTATAAGTAGTTTGTAAGGTTTTGTTTTGTTTTTTAAAGAGCTGTAACAATATACATTATTATACAACTTTTTTTCTATTTAACAAATGGAAATCCTGTTCACAAATCTAAAGCATTTGGTTGAAATTATGCTAATACATACATAAGACTAAAGAAAGCATACTAATTAAATTTATAATAACATTTAAAAGATAAATACTGAGTTGAAAATGTTTTAAAAGTGACCTGACAGTTCATTTCCAGTTCAATCTGTTGTCTTCAATGCAAATGGACTGACTGAAGTAAACAGTTTCATCTTTGGCCTCAACCACAATTACAAACCTGTTGCCTCACCAGATATTCAAGGCTTCCTCTGATTTAGGTTATGAAGTCCAACCTCTAGGTTGGTTGATGGCTAAAAGTACTGGGGAATGACCTTTCCATCTCCTGTTCTCATACTACATACCTAGGAACATAAGAAGTATGCCATAAAAGGTACTTCATACTATAACAACTAAATCTGAGACACTCTCCTCAAACACACACACACACACACACACACACACACAGAGGTCAGAAGTTCATGTGGTTCTGGTTCTGATCCTGTAAAAGTCTCAGGCACACTTCCTACCTCTTAAGTTCCAAGCTTTTCATGCTAGAATGATTAATCTTGGGTTTTATGACCAGGTGTCTTTAGTTAGAAATAAGCCCCCAAGCCGGGCTTGGTGGCTCAGCCTGCAACCCCAGTGCTCTGGGAGGCCAAGGCAAGTGGATTGCCTGAGCCCACAGGTTCGAGAAATAAGCCCCCAAAAGCCAGGATCTCACGGATGAGTCTAGCTTTGCCTCACTATCCCTTATGAGCACAGGTCTACCTCAAAACAGGGTCCCTTCTAACTAGATGTTGACATGTAGAAAGGTTCATAGATTTGCCAGTTGTCTTGCATAGATGTGAAGAATAAGGTCTCTAGCTTTCTTTATTTTACCATTTTGACAACATAAGAAACTTTGAAAATATTTTACTTCAGTTATAAGCTATTCAATTTAAAAACTATTTGTAAATATTGTTTCAGTTTGGGTTATTTTACTACCTTGCTCAATCAAGGCTGAAAAATGCAATATTTAACAAACACTATGCAAATTATCACATTCTTAAAATTATTTAACTTTTTTTCAGATTACAGGCAAATCCTTCAGATAAATTTATACCTAGAAATACATACTTCATATATGTGATTCTAAACCTTAGCTTTTGCTATAAGTATGTGAATACATATACCAAAGGCAAGTATTGAATCTTTGGGTTATAGGTTATGCATTGGTTTCTACAAAACTAGCTTACAAAAGATGATAACTTTTTGTAAGTTTTCACAGGATTTAAATAATTTATAAAAACAGATTTTCTATTCCATTGAATTAAAGTTTCAGATGTAGCCTTGATCAAATTATCAAAATAAATAAACTGAGTTATGATTGGGTTTAGTGGGCCTGGAGTGGGGTCCGAGTGTTTAATTCACGGCCTTGACACAAATTAACAAGGGAGAGGTTTATTAGCCAAGTTTCAGCCGGCCGGGACCACTCACCAGACACGCAGACACAAAGCCAGGGCCCCTGAGCTGTGGCAGAGGCTGCCCTTAAATAGGTTAGATCCCACCCACCTTACGAGCCCAGGAAATTCAAATATACCAATCACATAACGCCTTGCAAGCCTGGGAAATTCAAATACACCAATCACATAATGCCAGCAGGGTTTATAGAAGCAGAATGAGCAAGTTAGCTAATCTAACTCAGCCACTTGGTCCCTTCCAGGGACCCTCCAGAGTGTGCATTCCAGTCCAAATAAGGCATCTTCTAGAGAACCCTCCTGGACGCACATTCCAGCTGAGAGACATTACCGCACAGTACCTAATATGTGGGGTTACAAATTCACTACATTGTACATTATATAGGGAGATTATAAATGCAAAACTGTTACATGCCACAGGATATAAAATTCATCACTTCCTACAAAATTCATCACTTCCCAACAGGCCAAGATCCCAAATTAGCATATGATTCCCACCATAATATGCTTTCCATTAGGCTTCAAATGCTTTTTAAAGTTAGATATCATTTTATGTAACAAGAAAAGGGCTAATGAATATTCCTAGGGCCTTAGAATATTTGTTAACTTGCCAGGGAAATAGCTGACTTCTGTGGGTCAGGATAAAAAGATAAGATAAAGGGAATAATTCCTATTTCCCCATCCTCTCCAGAGTGCTGTATACTTTCACATTGTTGCAGTCTCCCAGGGTTACACACACTGCCAGCCTGAGACCCACGGGTGTCCAAGGACACAATGGCATCAGGAGAGGGAACTCATTCGTGACCCAGAGCTCAGAGATGCCAGGAGCTGTGGAGGCCCAAAGAGTATTACAGCTCTTTTTAATTTGGCAGGGAGGACAAGTTGAGTCCTCAAGGAGTGTTGCAGCTTTTGCTTGACAAATCCCGAGTTCTAGTCTCATGACCAAGATTAAGGAGCGTGGACACCAGGAATGAGTGAGATGGAATTTATTAAGCAACAGGAAAGCTCTCGGCAGTGAGAGGGAACCCGAAAGGGGTTGCCAGCAATGGAGTTTTTTTTATGGGCTTGAAAATAGAAAATGTGCACTGGTTGGTTGGCGGGTAGGATTAAATACATGATTGTGCAAAAGGCTGTAAAAAAAACCAATTGGGAGGTAGATCTAAAAATGGTCTATCAGGAGGGAGCTCATATAGGGCATGTAGAAGTGGAGCCGGAGAGGGGAAATGCATGTGAAAAACAGGAAAGGGGTTTCTATTAACATCCGTGAAGCTCCACAGACATTAACAAGAAGTTGCAGCTTGTTCTGACAAGTCTTTTGGTTTGCCAAGGTTTTACAGAAGACCCACCTTACTAACTGCCTGCCTGACCACTTTCTTTCTTTCTCCTCTATTAACATGGCCCAAATGTAAACTCAGATCACCTCTGTAAAGGCTTAATGAAAATTAGAGCTTTACTTATTTTTTATGATCTGAAAATATTACCTGATGGTCATTCTAAGTCTTTTAACTAGAATTACATGTTGTGTATTGTTTGGGTTCTGAAGACAATACCCCCAAAATGGCACTTTGGCTTCTGAGTGCTTTGAACAAAGACTGAAAAACCTCAGATATAGGGTGCATTGGCTCACACCTGTAATCCCAGCACTTTGAGAAGCTGAGGCTGGAGGATTGCTCGAGTCAGGAGTTTAAGACCAGTCTGGGCAACATAGCAAGACTTCGTCTCTACAAAAAATAAAATAAAATAAAATAAACCAGGTGTAGTGATTAGCCTGCAGTTCCAGCTACTTGGGAGGCTGAGGTATGAGGATTACTTGAGCCCAGTAGGTTGAGGCTGCAGTGAGCGGAGACTGTGCCACTGCACTCCAGCCTGGGTAACAAGTGAGACCTGTCTCAAAAAAAAAAAGTAAAAGAAAGAAAAGAAAAACTTCAGAATCAAGGTGTGTATGTGTATAACTCTCTCTCTCTCTTCCCCCTTCTCCCCCCGTCCCACCTTCTCCTACTCCCTCCCCTCCTTCCCTTAATTTCCTTTATCTGATTGAGGGAAGGTCTTCCAAAAAGAATGCAATTGTCTTGATCCCCCTCCCTAGGGATCTCATCAAACTACCAGAAAAGACTTAACCAGAGAGGAGATTAGAAGTCATTATTACATCCTATAGTCTGTCACCTATTCTTCTGAAGGCTGCTCTGAGAATCTTTTATTACCTGTGACACAATTATCTGAATAATAAAGACAACATTTGTTCATCGTGCAGTTCATTCCAATCCCCTCCCCCATAACTTATAGTCATCTACCCCAAAAGCCTCAAGTTTCTATTCTTTGGTGCTATTTAACCTTCACCATCTGGCCCCATCTTTAAGTCTCATATTTTATATGGCACTCATGTACACTTGCACATTAATAAATTTGTATGACTTTTCTCCTGTTAATATATTATCAGTTTATTTCACCAGACTCAAACATTCAGAGGGAGAGGAAAGGAAAAATTCACTTTACCCCTACAGTGTTTACCAATTATATATGTACACAGGGGGACCATGCTATATTTCTACATCTCCAACATCTACAATGTATATGATGTAACAGGTTACTCTGTGGATATATACTGAATTGAAATTTAACACATATCAGGAAGTAGAAGGTATGATAGGAATGAGAAGAAAAAAGGGAACTATGCTCACAGATTATATATACTCATACACCAAATAGTCAAAATTGCATACAGAAAATATTTTTATGTACAAGAAGCAGAACATGTTCCTAAAATTTCCAAATAGTCAAATGTGTGTGTGTGTGTGTGTGTGTGTGTGTGTGTGTGTATTTTTTTTATTTTTCCCATGCATTAGGCCTGTTTTAGGGAATAAATATGGCCTCATCATGCTTAGGAAGGAAGATTAAATGAGAAGAGGACAGAGCCCAGGATGCTAATTTACTGCTCTTTTTAGGGGCCTTTCCTTGCTGATTCATAGAGGTGCCATAGAATGCCTGTTTAGGGAGTAGTTACTGCTCTGACACTCAGTCATGGAACAAAGAGAGAAAAATAAAATAGAGAAATTAAGATGGTAAAAAAAAATTTTTTAGTAAAATATATGCAGGCATACCTCAGAGATATTATAGCTTCTATTCCAGACCATCACAATAAAGTAAAATCATAATAAAGTGAGTCTCACAAATTTTTGGTTTCCCAGTTCATATAAAAGTTATGTTTACGCAGGGCTCAATGGCTCAGCCTGTAATCCCGTGCCTTGGGTGGCTGAGGTGAGTGGATTGCCTGAGCCCGCGGGTTCGAGACCTGCCTGGGCAACTTGGTGAGACTTCATCTCTACAATAAATCAAAAATTAGCCGGACATGGTAGCGCACGTCTGTAGTTCCAGCTACTTGGAATGCTGAGGCGGAAGGATCGCCGGAGCCCAGCAGGTCGAGGCTGCGGTGGCCGGGAGTGGCCACTGCACTCCAGTCTGAGCGACAGAGTGAGACTCCAACTCAAAAAAAAACAAAGTTATGTTTGCAATATTCTATAGTCTGCTTAGTATGCAATAGCATCATGTCTAAAAAACAGTAGCCAGCCAGGCTCGGTGGCTCAGCCTGTAATCCCGCGCCTTTGGGAGGCTGAGGTGAGTGGATTGCCTGAGCCCGCAGGTTCGAGACCCACCTGGGCAGCGAGACCTCATCTCTACAATAAATCAAAAAATCAGCCGGGCGTGGTAGTTCTGGCTGCTCGGAAGGCTGAGGCGGAAGGATCGCCGGAGCCCAGGAGGTTGAAAGCTGCAGTGGCCGGGAGCGTGCCACTGCCCTCCAGTCTGGATGACAGAGTGAGACTCCAACTCAAAAAAAACAAAACAAAAAAAACCAGTAGCCATACCTTAATTTAAAAATACTTTATTACTGAAAAATGCTAACAAATATCTGAGGCTTCGGTGAGTCATAATCTTATTATGGTCTTGCCTTCACGTTCATGGCTGCTGCCTAATCAGGATGGTGTTTGCTGAAATCTGGGGTGACTGTGACAATTGCTTAAAATAAGACACCAATAAAATTTGCTACATCAATTGATCCACAAAGGATTTCTCTGTAGCATATTATGCTGTTTGATAACATTTTACCCACAGTAGAATTTCTTTCAACATTGGAAACATATAAGAAGATCAAAATCCAGTATGACAAAAGACTTCCCAAATAAACAACACGATTTTCAAATTAAATATTCAGAAAATGAAATTAACAAATGAATTTGTTAAATTTTTTAGGCCACTAATTCAGGTCCCAAAAGCAGAACTATCCTAAGGGAAGAGATAAGGGACTTCAAATGCAGAACACAAAGGTAAAGTAGACCGTACATGTTACCTTGTACTAGAAGGAAACAATATCCAAATCCAAACATACATTTCAAAATAAAGGAAGACAAAACAGAGGGAGAAATCATAAGCAAAAACAAAACAAAAAAAACCCCAACCCTTTGTATAATATAATTAAATTGAAAGACAAGTAATAGCAAGTCACTGAAAGTGCTAAGTAATTTCATTAAAATGTAGGAGTTAAGTAATATACGTGCAAGTATATCTCTTTCTAAAATATATGGCATGGTGTTGGGTTTCCACCAAAGTCATAAACTTATCATAATACTGATATAGTATGTGATCTTTCATCCAGCATAGGGATCTGTATACTCTTAACTGTTGGCCTCTGGAGAATCTGAAGGTATTGATTCAATGCCAAGATATACTAGGATAGATGGTCAATGAAAGAAAGATAAACCCCAGCTACTCTATATTCTCTGAGACTTAGAGGAAGTACACCTCTTCCTTGATCTGAATGTGATATATCACTATTATATATATTTTATTATTATGGAGCATTTATTGGTGCTAGATATACCTCTCCCTTTAAAAAAAAAAATAAAGGAAGAGGGGAAGAAGCAAATAAAAATATTCATTACCATAAAATAAAAAGATGAGCATGCCACAGAAAGCAGAAATGTGCATCTTCTTTGTGTCCTCACTTTTAAAAAATTTTTAATTACTGAAAAAATAGAGGAAACCAAAGGTGAGCTGATAAGACAACAGTCTGAGCTGAAAGGCTGTCTTGCTGAGAAGTTGAAAGAGGTGGATGAGACAAAGTACAAAACCTTACAGTAAAATAAAACGTTCCTGAACTTAGAAGAACACATATAAATCTACATATTTAAAATAACTCATCTCCATTAAAGCAAGATAATGAAAAGAGATCAACATCTGGACATAGTGTGGTAGATTTTTCAATTTTAAGAATAATGATCCCTATGTACCCAATGAGGAAAAAAATATATATTGTTTGTTTTTAAAAAGGCAAATTAAGCTATCAGTATTAAATAGCAAGATACAATGGAGCAATGCTTACAGTATTTTGAATAAAAAAAGGTTGTACCCAAAAAGTTTTTACTTAATCCTGCTGGCATTCATGTGTGGAGTCAAGAGAAATTATTGCTCAGTCATACTATAGCATCAGAAAATATACTACTCCATACACTAAAATCAATTTCCAATGTAAAAAATTAAAATGAATAAAAAAGTATTAAAAGAAAATGTGAGAAAGATGCTTTTGTTTTTGTTTTTTGAATTGGAATCTCACTTTGTTGCCCAGGCTAGAGTGCAGTGGCACACCCAGGGCCACCGCCATCTTGACCTACTGGGGTCAGGTGACACTTCCACCTCAGCCTTCCAAGTAGTTGGAACCATAGGCACGTGCCACCACACCCAGCTAATTTTTTTTTTTTAATTCATTGTAGAGATGAGGTCTCACCAAGTTGCCCAGGCTGGTCTCAAACCTGTGGACTCAGGTAATCCTCTTGCCTCTACCTCCCAAAGTGCTGGGATTATAGGCATGAGCCACCACGCCTGGTGAGGAAGATATTTTAAACATAAATACAAAGGCAAAAGACATATAGGAAAAAGATGGATAGAGTTCACATGTAAAAATTAACTTGTATACATAAAACTCAAAAGCCCAAAGCAAATAAACTAGAACAATAAGGCCCATGTATAAGACACATAGAAGACTATTATCCTTAACATATCAGGAGAATTTACCCAGCAGTATGAAGAATAACCCAATTTTATTTATCTTTTATTTTTTATTCATTTATTTATTTATTTTATTTTTGAGTTGGAGTCTCACTCTGTTGCCCAGACTGGAGTACAGTGGCTGCTCCCGGCCACCGCAGCCTCAATCTGCTGGGCTCCGGTGATCTTTCCGCCTCAGCCTTCCGAGTAGCCAGAATTACAGGCATGCACTACCATGCCCGGCTGGTTTTTTGATTTATTGTGGAGATGAGGTCTCGCTACCCAGGCGGGTCTCGAACCCGTGGGCTCAGGCAATCCACTCACCTCAGCCTCCCAAAGGCGCGGAATTACAGGCTGAGCCACCGAGCCTGGCTAACCAAAAATATGATTAAATAAATCACTAAAATAAATTTAAAATTGCATTAAACTGAAAAAAATAAAGATTAACCTTTTTAAGCAAAGAAAATGTAAATTAAGCTATTAAACAAATAAATGTAAATTAAGACTAGTGGTAGAAGAGGAAAGATGACGACGGAACTGGTCAGAGTGTGAGAGTCTCTGCAAAACCAATTGTCCATAAAGATTCTCTGTATAAGACCAGGCTTGGTGGCTCAGCCTGTAATCCTAGCACTTTGGGAGGCCAAGGCAAGTGATTACCTGAGCCCACGGATTTGACACCAGTCCAGGCAACTTGACGAGACCTTGTCTCTACAATAAGTCAAAAATTAGCCTGCATGGTAGTGTGCACCTGTAGTTCTGGCTACCTGAAAGGCTGAGAAGGAAGGATCACTGGAGCCCAGAGGGTCAAGGCTGGGGTGGCCCTGAGCAAGCCACTGCACACCAGCCTGCATAATAGAATGAGACTCCAACTTAAAAAAAAAAAAGATTTTCTGCATGAGTGGGTATGTGCCAGTGGATGAGTGACAGTCTGTCTGAAGGGAGACTCAGGTTCAAGCACCTGGAGCTCTCCACCACTGCCCTGAGTTTGGAGCCTCCAAGGTGCAGGATCTTCTGCTGTTCTCATGGGTCTCTTGGGCAGAGGCAGCAGAGATCAGCTGCTCCTTATCATCTGGAACCTGGTTTACACCATCACCTGCAGCAGCAGGCTGGGCACTTGCCAAGGGAACCATGAAGAAGGTTGGCGAGAAAATATGGAATTGAGCCCCACTACCAGTGAGGAGATGCTACTGCCACCATTTTCTCTGTTCTGGGGCAGGCAGAGACCTGCATTGCCCTGCCCAGTTCTGTCCAGCCTCCAACCTGAGACCCAGAGGCTATCTCTGCATCCCTCTGGGATAGACCTTCGGACACAAAGAGATAGACACCCCCTCACCCATGCTGGACCATGCACAGGCATATCTGATCTGAGTAGGAGATTTGACAGCAGCAGCAACAGCAGATGAGTCAGGTGAATCCAGATCCGATTCACCCTCCTGCCACAGCAGTCTGCGTGGTGTCTGACCCATACTGAGAGCAACGCAATCAGTCTGCACTGAGGACAGAGCAAACAGGCTGGAGACTGGAGATGCTCCGTAAAGCAGTGGCAAAGCTCTGTAAAGCAGTAGCAGTCAAAAGTGGTGGCAGTACTTGGGAAAGGAACCTGAAGTTCCAGAAACAGCCACAGAGGGAGCTCTTTTCTTTCCTCTTTCTTTCAGTTTTTGCTAATATTTTCATACTTGCTTTGTTTTTACTTTATTGTTGTTTTTTAGATTTTGTGTATGGGCAATTTTGAGGATGAGTACATCAACAAAGTGGTTGGTTTGTTTGTATGATTGTATGTTTTGGGGTTTTTTATTTTTGTCTTTTCTGTTTATGCTTATTTCTTTGTTTATTCATTAGTTGGTGTGCCTGTTTTCCCTCTTCCTCATCTCTCTCTTCACCTTCCTTTCATCTCCCCTCTTTGTTTTCCATTCTTTCCCTTTTTCATACCTCATTTTGCTGTCAGGGGGCAAACACACACCCCCACCACATAGATTGTAAGGCAGTGAGAAGTGGGTTCCAGGGGTTCCACACATCAGTCACCACTGAGATCCGCAGATAGCTTCTGAGCCACAGTTCTCCCCTTAATCAAATCTCAAAACTGAAAAAGCACAGCCTCCTCAACCCCAGTCTGGCTTCAGAATTGAACAAACCCAGACAATCTACATAAGGAAGAATAGGAGATCAAACAAACAGAAGTGAAAGCTATCACTTATCAATGAACAACAAAATTAACAACAGGTCAAAAAGAGGGAGGAAAACCTTCACAAATGAAGAAGAACCACCAAAAGAACACAGGTCCCATACAGACTCCTGGGAAGACAGCAACTGAGAATGCAGTCCTCGGAACTCAAACAATGAAAAGCCCCCAGAATGATTGGTCTCAAACCACAAATACAGATATCAAGATATTAATAGACAGAATAAATAGAAATGAGGAGAGACAAGAGGAAGGAATAAAGGTGTTGATAACTGAGATGATGGCAATAAAGAATACAGTGAACAAAATTAATAACAAACTGATAAGCATGGAAAACAGAATTAACCAAGCAGAGGAAAGAATCTCAGAGCTTGAGGACCAAAATATGAAACTACCCCAATCTGTTAAAAACATAGAAAAGAAGGTTAAAAATACAGAACAAAACTTCCAGGAGATGAGTGATTATATCAAGAGGTCAAATCTAAGATTGATTGGAATACCAGAGGCAGACAGAGAGACAGATCACCCTGGAACAAACATTCCATAAAATTATCCAAGAAAACTTCCCTCATCTTATCGGAGATGTGATCATTCAAACACAATAGATTCAGAGAACCCCTGCAAGACATCAAATGAGAAGACCAAGTCCTAGACACATAGTAATTCACTTACACAAAGTAGGAATGAAAGAAAAAATCTTAAAGGCAACAAGAAAGAAAGGTCAGACTACCTACTGAGGAAGACCAATTAGAATAGCAGCAGACTAATCTACAGAAACACTATAGGCAGGAAGAGACTGGAGTCCAATATTCAAAGCTCTCAAAGTTAAACAATTTCAACCAAGAATTTCCTACCCAGTTAAGCTAAGATTCATCACCGATGGAGAATTCAAATCCTTTCCAGACATTCAATCCCTAAGAGTTTACGCTACCTCCAGACCAGCTCCACAAGAAACACTTAAGATAGTGTTAAACACAGAAGAAAGAAAGAAAAAGAATGACCACAACTTCCCAAGAATGCAGGAAAAAGATTGAAAACACACATAAATCAGTCCCCAAATCAAAAGAAAGCCAACAGACTAATGAAACAAATAAAGAACAACAGTAAACTCTATAAGAATCTCATGACGGGGATAAACTCTCACATCTCAATAATTAGCCTGAATGTGAATGGACTAAATATACCACTGAAAAGACATAGAATGGCAAATTGGATAAAATATCATGATACAACAATATGTTATCTCCAAGAGACTGGTCTCACCAGAAGTAAAAGAATGAAAAGCAAATTTTCAGGAAAATAGAACACAAAGAAAGCCGGAGTTGCGATCTTAATATTGGACAAAATATCCTTTAAGCTATCATAAGTTTTAAAAGATATGGAAGATCACTAAATAATGATAAAAAATTGAAGCCATCAGCTAAGAAGTATCCATCCTAAGTATATATGCACCCAACAATATAGAAGCACCAACTTTCATAAAGCAGCTTCTAAGTAAACTAAAAGAAGATATCAACTATAACACTATCATAGCTGGGGACTTAACTACTCCACAAAAAACCCTTGACAGATCAGTGTGGCAAAAAAATCAAGAAGAAGATCTGGAATCTCAACTTGATGCACGACCAAATGGATTTAATAGATACCTACAGAATACTATACCCAACAACCGTGGAATATACAGTTCACCTGAGGGAGCTGGAAAAGCAAGACCACCAAAGCTCCAACTTCAGCAGAAGAATCCAGATCACCAAAATAAAAACCCCAATACAAGACAAAGAAGACAAAAAATATAATCGAAAAAAAAATCAATGAAACAAAAAGCTGGTTCTTTGAAAGGATAAACGAGATCGATGGACCCCTAGCCAGACTGACCAAGAAAAAGAGAGAAAAAGCCCAAATAAACACAATCAGAAATGCAAAAAATCAAGTCACAACTGACCCCAAAGAAATACAAAAGATTATTTCAGAGATTACTATGTACATTCGTATGGAAACAAACCCAAAAACCTAAATGAAATGGAGAATTTTCTGACCACACAACCTCCCAAGTTTGAAACAAGAAGAAATTGAGACCCTAAATAGACCAATAACATCACAGGAAATTGACTTTGCCATAAGAAAACTACTTACAAAAAAAAAAAAAACCTGGACCAAATAGCTTTCCCACAGTCTACAAAACATACAAGGAGGAGCTGATACAAATCCTACTGAAAGTATTCCAGGCAATCAAGAAAGATGGAGCTCTCCCCAAATCATTTTATGAAGGTGACATCATACTGTTACCCAAACCAGGCAAAGATCCAACAAAGAAAGAGAACTACAGACCACTATCTCCAATGAACATAAATACAAAAATTCTCAACAAGATTCTAGCAAACTAGATCCAATAACACATCTGAAAAATCATCCACCATGACCAAGTAGGGTTCATCCCACAGATGCAGGGCTGGTTCAACTCTATAAGACCATAAACGTAATTAAATACATCAACAGATATAAAGACAACAACCACATGATTATACCATTAGCTGCGGAAAAAGCTTTTGGTAAAATCTAGCATCCCTTCTTGATAAAAACCCTTGAACACTGAGGCATAGATGGGACATGGCTCAAAATAGTAACAAACATCTATGATAAACCCACAGCCAACATACTGCTAAACAGACAGAAATTGGAACCATTTCCCCTGAAAATTGGAACGAGACAAGGTTGCCCCCTCTCATCCCTCCTGTTCAACATAGTGTTGGAATTCCTAGCTAGAGCAATCAGACAAGAGAAGGAAATCTGTGATATCCAAATAGGGAAAGATGGAGTTAAGTTCTCCCTCTTTGCAAGCGACATGATCCTATACCTTGAAAACCCAACAGAATCTGTCAAAAACCTCCTTGCACTGATAAATTATTTTGGCAGAGTCTCAGGGTATAAAATAAATATACAAAAGACAGTCACATTCCTATACACCAAATAAAAAGCACAATCTCATTCACAACAGCCACACACAAAAAAAAGAAAGAAATACCTTGGCATATTCCTAACCAGAGAAGTAAAAGACCTTTACAATGAGAACTACAAAACACTGCTCAAAGAAATCAAAGATGACACAAATGGAAAAATCCATGCTTATGGATTGGAAGAATCAACACTGTTAAGATGTCCATCCTACCCAAGGCAATCTACAGATTTAACAC
>NW_007246063.1:101473-118703 GCF_000164805.1 Carlito syrichta
CATATGGAAACATAATGACCATGAATAACCAAAACAATCCTTAGCAAAAGAAACAAAGCAGGAGGTATCACACTTCCAGACTTCAAACTTCATTATAAGGCTGCAATAATCAAAACAGAATGGTATTGGTACAAAGAACAGGCATATAGACCAATGGAACAGGATAGAGATTCCAGAAACAAAACCTCAATTTCTCAGCCAATTTATCTTTGACAAAGCCTCCACTGACAACCACTGGGGAGAGGTGAACTTATTCAGTAAATGGTACTGGAAAAACTGACTGACAACATGCAGAGGATTAAAATAAGACCCTTACCTATCACCATACACAAAAATAAACTCTAAATGGATCAAAGACCTAAACGTAAAACCTCAAAAATAAGAACCTTAGAAAATGCAGGAGATACCCTTATGGAAATTGGAACTGGCAATCAATTTCTGATTAAAACCCCAAGTGCCCATGTCCTCTAAGAGATAAGATAGACAAGTGGGACTTCATCAAACTGACAAGCTTCTGCAAAGCAAAAGAAACTATCAAGAGGGGGGAGATAGACCACAAATGTTAAAAAATATTTGCCAATTATATATCTGACAAAGATTAACATCCATGATCTACAAGGAACTCAAACATGCTGAAAAGAAAAAAATAAATAGCCCTATTACAAAGTGGGCAAAGGATATGAATAGACACTTCTCAAAAGAAGACATGAGCAGCCAACAGATACATGAAAAAATGCTCAGCCTCACTAATCATCAAAGAAATGCTAATTAAAACTACACTGAGATACCACCTAACTCCAGTCAGGATGGACATCATCAATAACTAAAAAAACAACACACGCAGAAGAGGATGTGGGTAAAAGGGAACACTTCTATGATATTGGAGGGAGTGCACACTAGTACAACCTCTGTGGAAAACAGTTTGATGATTCCTAAAAGATCTAAAAATGGACCTTCCATACAACCCCCACAATTCCCCTGCTGGGAATATACCCAAAGAAACTCAAATCACTCTATGAAAAAGATACCTGCACTTGCATATTTATTGCAGCATTATTTACAATAGAAAAACATGGAACCAACCGTGTTGCCCATCAAAAGAGGACTGGATAAAAAAAATGTGGTACATATACACAATGGAATATTATGGAGCCATAAAGGACAAACATATGGACTTCGTAGCAACTTGGATGGATTTAGAGTCGATCATACTCAGTATCTATCACAGAAACAAAGAACAGAGTACTATATGTTCTCACTCATAAGCAGACTTTGAACAATTATCATAATACTATAAGAAAAGGATTGGCAGTAGAGGGAAACTGCCAGGGGAGAGGGGTGGGATTGGCAGTTGAGGGAAACTGCCAGGGGAGGGACACTGAGTACCACATGTTTTCACTCGTAGGTGGACCCTGAACAATTATCATAATTCTATAAGAAAGGGATTGGCAGTAGTGGGAAACTGCTGGGGAGGGAGGGAGGGGCACACCTCATCAGTAAGGGTACCTGACCTCAAACCAGGTGAACTGGGGACTAAAGTGAGGCCCAAACTTTACCTACACAATAGCCATCTGTATACCTAACCCTGAATTGTACCCCATAACTTTAAAATAAAGACAAACAAAAAAGAATGAGGTAATTTCCATTTTATTCCATAATTTATAAAATTTAAGCTACAAATATAATCACCAAGACAAAAAGGTAATAAATTGTGATTCCATTTAGAGAGACAAAATATCTCTAACAAATTTCATGGAAGAGAATCCAATACCCTTCATTTCAAGACTGACTATCTGAGAACTTCTATGAGGGGCCAGCCCCCAAAAGAGATTTCAAGGGCAGCGTCGGCAAATATTCTGGAGAAATAGAAGGGAAGAAAGAGACTAGACTGTGTCTAGTGCAGAAGCCGATTCTGTAGTAGGGATAGATATTAAAAGAAAGCAAGATGGAGGCATAGATATAAGGAGAAAGAAAGAGAAAGAAAGAAAGTGGACAACTGTTCAGTGAAATGAGCAGAAGCCGTTTATTGGGACCAGCCATGAGTCTTGTATCCCAAACTTTCACATGTTAAATCACAAGACTTTCATGTGGGCACAAAGCCAGGTAGCTGAGGGGTGACCCCACTCACCAGGCGTTTCCTTAGGAATGAGGAAGGATGACCCCAATCAAATCACAAGAGTTTTACATGAACACAAAGCCAGGTGGGTGGAGGGCGTCCTCACCCACCAGGCGTTTTCCTTAGCATGAGAAAGGACAATCTTAATCAAATCACAAGTTTTACATGAACACAAAGCGGGGTGGGGGACGGGACATCCCCGCCCACCAGGGATTTTCCCCAAGCATGAGGAAGGACAATCCCAAAATTATCTCACTGTTCCTTATGCTTGGTTTATGTTCCTCAAAATCAATACAACAGTTTTAATATCATAAAATCCTAATAATCAATAACTTCTAAAACTTATGCATTCCCAACACCTAATGACTGACTTAAATCCTAATACCTTTCTATTCTGTGCTAACTTTACCTGTACTATAAAAAAACTCTTAATTATAGGACAGACCAGTTCCTAAAGAATGTGGCCCAGTCCAAAATGGACGCTGGGCCCTTAGGAATGTGGTCCAGCCCAAGGTTCATGCTGGGCCATTTCTGGCAACCCTAGATAACCATCTAAAGCTGGAAACAGCTCTCTAAATGTATATACTAATTCTACAAATATATTTTTAAATCTTATAAAGAAGCTTGTATCATGTATAAGGCTCCCAAATGTGATCTGAGTTTGAACTGTGTTAAGTTTAAAGCCGAAACCGCAGTCTGTGAGAAACGGGAACATTGGATCCCTAGAGTCAGCCATGCCTGTCATATTCTCAGAACTTCATGCTTAGATCGTCAAAATCCCTGCCAGTGGGTAATGCTAAACAACAAAGAAAGGAGGAGGGAATGGGCCTTCAGCTCCTGAACCAGCCTGGTGGTTCCAAGGTCCGCAGCCCGCCTGGATCCCTAACGCTCAGGCAGGCCTCCACAGCCGGCTTCCTACAAACTTCCCTGTGAAAATTAGGCATTTGTCAGTTTTTTCCAAGGTCATCTCTTAATCCTCTGATATCCAAATCATTCCCTTTTGAAATGCAATTAATTTTGTGTGTTTCATCTTGGTTTTCATTTGTTAAAATGGCCTGATGTCTTATCAATGGTTTTGAGTAGGAATCAAAGAGTTATCCAAAAATCATTTTAACCCAAGACTGCTGCCCCCTGGAGTACACGAACTACATAATTTCCTTCTCATGAATGAGAATGGGAACTATGAACATGATGGGATAGTCACTCCTGTAATATATTGTCTCCCATTGGCCTTGAGGAAGCAATCAGCCTTGTGTGAATTGCCTAGGAAGAGAGTCATGTGTAAGTACCTGATGATATTATCTAGGAGCTGAGAATTAGCCCTGCTGACAACCAGCGGGGAAATGGGGGTTTTTGTCACAAGGAACTGAATCCTGCCAATGACTAGTGAGCTTGAAAGAAGACCCCAGGTCTCAGACGATATCACAATCTCAACTAACACTGTCATTTCAGACTTGAGAGATTCATGAGATCTTCGGTAGCAAACTCAGCTAACCCGTGCTGGGATTCCTGTCCCATGTAAACTGTAAAATAATAAATGTGGGTTGTTTTAAGCCAAAATAAATAAATAAAGGCTAGTGGCAATAATTTTTTTAATTGATAATGCTGACTAGTCCTAGAAAATTGACACTTTCACATATTTCATAAAATATGAAACTTTTCTTGAGAACTTTTTGGCATTATATTCTATTATCCTTAAAAAAAATGCATATGCCTTAATATAGAAATTTCAGTTTCAGAAAATTACCCAGCATTGCTTATAATGGCCTAAAGTGTGATAGCAGAAAAACCAGCAGTACTTGATATCTGAACAGATCACCACATTTCCAAAAAATGTAATACTTCGCAGACACTAAACATGGTTATAAGAATATTCAAACCCATGGAGATTTTAAATAAATATTTAGTAAATGAATGAATAAATGACTTGAATTGATTCACTGGGGAAAAAAATAAAATACAGTATACCATGTTACTATTTTCATTTAAATTGTGAATATATATGTAGAATATGTATAGAAAAAGTAATTGTAAGATCTATGCCAAAATATTTATCATGACTATCTTTGAGTAATGGAGTTATTGGTGATTTTTATTTTCATCACTATAATTTCATGAAACTTCCAGAATTATACTAAGTATGTATTCACTTATGGCATTAGTCAGGGTTCTCCAGGGAAAAAGACCAACAGGATAAGCATATATGTATGTACGTGTGAGTGCATACATACATATGTGTGTGTGTGTGTATGTGTGTGTGTGTGTGTTTGTGTATGTGTGTATGGAGAGAGAATATACAATATCCTCATATATAAGATACATACATGTATCAATAGGCAATATACAGATATAGAGGGACATGGACATTTATTATGAGAATTAGCTTACACAAATATGGAGGCTGAGAAATCCCACCATCTGCTATCTGCAAGCAGGAGAACCAAAAAAAATCAGTGGTGTAATTCAATTCAAGTGTGAAGGCCTAAGAACCCTGCTGGCCACTGGTGTAAGTCCCAGAGTTCAAAGGTCAGAGAATCAGGAGCTCCAGTGTCCAGAGCAGGAGAAGAAAGATATTCCAGGTAAAGAAGAAAGAGGGAATTCACTCTTCCTCAACCTTTTTGTTCTGTTTGAGCCCACAGTGGATTAGATGATGCTTGAACACATTGGTGAAAGTGGATTCTTTTTACTCAGTCATTGATTCAAATACTAATCTCTTCTGGAAACACCTTCACAGGCACACCCAGAAATAACATTTTATCAGCTATCTGAGCAGCCCTTTATCCAAATTGACATGTAACTTAACCATTACACTGATGTAATAGAAAAAAGTGCAAAGATTTTACATAAAGCACTTGGCCTAGAGTAAGAGATCAATAAACTGTGGTCATTTAAAAACATTAAATATACTACAATAAAGTAATTATTTTCTTCTTTAATGAAAAGTACCTCATCTAGTCCAAAGATAAAGACAGCTAACGTGACAATAAATATTTATTGACCATCAACTTGTAATATTAAACTGTTCTGCTATTTTAGAGTTCTTTTTCTTATATATAATTATTACATTAAATACAAGAATTGTTAGTGCCCAGCATTTTAAGTCACCATTTGAGAGTATCTCAAGGTCTTGACTGCCAGCTCATTTATTGGGTTATTTTCCAGGGTACAGTACCTCTGGTCCATAGCACATGGAGGTGATCAGTCAAAGTTATTTTAACAAAACTGATCTGTTGAATTAAATATATCATACTTATATGATGGCACAGGACTTGAGTTTTACATAAATTATTACCTTGAGCCAAAAAGGTACTGCATGCTACAGCGACTTCTTCACTATACGTACACTATTCTCTAAGAGTAAGACTGCAATTCTATTATTCATGTATGTTCTGTACATTGTAATCCAACTTCCTAAGCAGAAATGGTATAAAAATAATGAGTTTTACAAAGCAAGGAAGATCTAGCATTAAAATTATATGGTGGCAATAATTACAGTCATAGTGATCACAAAAGCAAGCCTACATCAGACACAACACGCAACATAAAATCAGCCACCAACTTGACTGATTAATCTAAACTTCACAGACAAGACAAATGAAAAGCCAGAGTAAGGAAAAATCATTTGGGGGGAACTAAATATCCATCAAGGAAACTATCTGGAAATAGGTACATGTGGTTAAAATAAGCAGATAATGATCTTTTAGTACCACAAAAACATCCCGTATCTTTCTCATTCAAAAGTTCATGCCATTACATCAAAACTGACATAATCTATGTCCTCCCATCCAAGATTGAAGTCTATACATACTGTACTGCTAGCGTAAAGACACTGAAGGGATTGAGGGAATGTCAAACAGGATGGATGTGTATGTCAAGATACACATGTGTATGTCTCCTGAGCTTTAAAGTAAGTGGATTTCTTCATTTGCCTGTGCTTGAGATATCATGATTGTACATTTTGCATTATTTTATAATATGTACACTTACAGATTATAGTTAGACCAGCATACATCTTCTGACCTGAGCTGATAACATACAAACACACTATTTTTGTAATAACAATAAGAATGGCTGGCAACCTATATGGGTGCATCATATAAAAATTGAGACTCTCTACATTTATGCATCTATTATGAATTATGAATTTTATGAGAATTAGAAAATACAATATTTATTTAGAAATATTAAAAACAAAACAACTTTAAAGTAGCAACGTGGTTTTATTAAATAAAACTTAGATGACACTATCCATAACTAACTATATATGTCACTTAATTTTTAGATAAAAATTTAATATACTATAATATTGAAAGGACATAACATGGAGTTAACATAACCAATGAGTAGCCATTTTAACACTGCCTAGATCTGTCATATTTTTCTAGCAGTTCACTTTAATTTACCCCCTAATTACTAGCCAAGGACAGAGCCAGTTTCTCAGAGATAGCTGTTGATAATTGTTTTACAATCCCCTCTCCAGCTTGTTTTGCACTAATTAGTTTTTCTATTTCAAGTATTTGCCTCCACCCATAAGACGCAAGTTAATTTAATCAGCCCTTCATGACCTTTGTGACACAGACCATATCACCATGACAGCAATCATGTAACTAACCCACCCATCTGCCTACTGTCCATCACCTGATGTACCTGCACCTACCTGCTCTCCATGATAATGGTGGAGCAGACCACCATTCGATCACCTTAATGACCTGCCCCCATCAAAGAGAAGGGTTAAAAGGTGTTCAGTGTCAAACAGCAGTTGCTATTGTTTTGTTAAACTCTGATGTGTTCATATAGCTCGTTGAGCTATGGCCGCCATGTTTCCTGTTTCCTGGCTTTGGCCCTTTCCCCTACCTTGGGGAGGTGAAGTTTCTCTCTCTCTCCTTCTAACTCACTTTCTAAATAAGCTTTATTTTTCAATCTAACTTCTATGCAATTCTTTACGTCTTTCACATGGCACCAGATTGCACAGCACACACACCCCCACCCCCCCACCCCTGCTGCCATCAGGCCTGACCTAACATTTTAGAGGCCCTACTTGGATTTTTTAACCTAACACTTTTGGAGGTTCTATAGAGATTTGGCACTCTCTCTCACTTTCTTCTTTTCCAACCTGAATCTCTCTCTTGTCTTTGCTACCTGCTCTTAATATTATCACCTGCAACAAACTGCATCGAATGGACTTCCCCCTGTCGCCTCAGCCTTTGTCTGGTATGAAACTACATCAAAACAGGTGAGTCCATGAACCCATCCCTCACTAGGTCAGAAAGCAAGCCTGAAGAGGCTACTGCCCCTCTGCCTGCGTAAAAACAGCTGCTGCCTGTGTAAAAGCACCCTAGCCACTGTCTATGTCTCTTTTGTGGGCCTCCTCGGAACAATTCTCAAGACCAATCCCTCTCTCCATGCATTACCCTATTGCTTGTTAGGAGGTCTTTGAACGTGACTGGAGAGGACACTTTCTCAGTTCAGTAGCTTTGCTGGGGTCTAGGACCCCCTGTGGAATCTTGGCACCGATTCTCCGAAAGGCCTGCCTCCAGTGGAACCATGAGATCAAGGGAATACCCTGTCTCATTCAATTCTCACTTCCTCACACTAATTCCACTGATCTGCCCAGGATGCCAGCTGAAGATGCAGATGGTTGTTTTTCCCTTTCGAGTCTCTCAGAGACTGTTCTTAAGACCAATATCTTTCCCCCTCTAGAATTTCTCTTCATGGGAAACCCAAGATGGCGGCTAAGCCTCCACCCCCACCCCCACCCCCCCAACCACCGCCATTGAAATGAATTCTAAAACATTTCAGGACCCTCTCACTAGAGAGGAACATTGCCCTAAGTGTCTCCTCAATACCAGCTAGGTAACAAGGAGATAGGCCCAAGGCAGGTCTCTTGCCTCTTATACTCTACTTCAACTTGACCTCTACTGCTGCCATGAAGGCAAATGGTCTAAGGTTTGCAAAATGGCACCACCAAGATCCCTTGTTCTTCCTGTGGCACATTCCTACTCTTTCTTTGATTACTTTATCACCTTCCTGCTTTGCCTCAATAACTCAGATGCTGACCCAACTGATTTAACTTCTCCTGTCTCTTATAACCTGCTTTTGCCACTCTACTCTCCGTCAGTTTCCCCTTCTGCTCTTCCTTCTTCTCCTCCTCTTGCCTCTCTACCCACCTTTATGTAACTTTGGAAGAGGGACTGGCGCCAATGGCCATGAGGACTGAACATAGCCTCCAGCCTTCTTGTCCCCCTCCCCACTGACTGATAATCCCCTGGTGGCAGCCCTACTAGCTGCAGCAAAGTCAAACCACATGCACCACCTTTCTCTCCCCACCCTTCTCTGCCATGTGTTCTTGGGAGATCCGCTCAGGCTTCCACCATGGCTTAATTGGTCTCCCCTCAAGGAGACAGCCAGGACAATAAGATGTTAAAGATCATGAGCTTTTTTCAATGAGAAATTTCTCTTGAATTAAATCTAAACTGGGACTATCCACTCCCGGACAAAAGTAAGTAATTAATTAATTAATTACATGTGTTAATTAGTTCTGTTAACTCGCAGGAGGAAAAAAAGCTTATTGTTGTTTTAATCTGCTTTTCCAACCAAACTTGCAAGTGCTCTAGCAAAATCATAATTCCAGCTTTAACACCAGCATTTGTTATGGTAGCTAAAGCTTTTTGAGGGGAAGCAATCTTTGGTACAATCTTTGGGGGCAGTAGAAAAATAGTTGTCCCAAAGAGGCCTAAGTCACCTTGCTGCACCTGACTAGTTCCCCCTCTTCAGAACAGGTAATGCTTTAAATGCTAAATACTCTCAATGTGATATGATGAGATATGAAAACTGATCGTTACCAACTGATAAGTCACTTTAATAAGCCTAGTACTTCTGCCAGATGGACAAAATACTGGGTACTCTGTGTGGGCACGGTGAGGATGGGAACTGATTACTCCCACCTAATTGTCCATACCTCACAACTAAGACTGTGATTTAGAAATTTATAAAGGATCTTCACAAAGTTGCCTGCTCATAATTGAAAACAAGTAAAGACAGATCATTTCACATCCACGTGGTCTGTTCCCTCTAAAGAATTTTACATCAGACCACTAAAGATACAGTCAAAATTTCATATGTACAGCCAATTAAAGAAGAACTTTTGAGGTTTTGTTTTTTTTTTCAGCTGAGATGTTAGAGGAACAACAGCGTGCCAGCACAGGAGGGCTGCAGAATCAGAGGGCCAAAGAGGCACCCCAACTGGCAGTCACTACTAGCGTTAAATTCCAACTGCCCATCAGAGACCTGGTAACAACAATCCTGCTATAAGAGGAATTAAGGGGAAATACGTCTGTTGTTGCTAAGGGTACAATCTTCGGAGGCACTAGAAAAATAGTTTTCCCAAAGAAGCCTAAACTTCCAGGACCTTGTCCATTGTGCAGGCCAAAGAGTGACCGGGAAGCAGGTACACTCTCTTCTGAAGAGAAGAGAGAACACCTGGCTCAGAAATGGTGGCCACTTAAGAAGGTCTGAAAATCTGCTAATGTGCCTGGCACTGGCTCACCATCACCCCAACAACCCTCTAAGTGAATATTAGGATATTGGAACCCAAATAAATTTCTTAATTAACACAGGTGCCAGCTGTTTGGTCCTGGCCATCCATGTTGGAATCATATAGTCTTGTCTTAATCAGAAGTTATTAAAAATTAATTCAAATTATAAATGTAAAAAGTTCTATGAATTTATCATTAATATCAATTACACTAATGCAGGGTCAAAATGCTACTCAAAGATCAAAATGTAAATCTCTTAATTAACAATCTCCAAAAGAATTTTCTCCTATTAATAGCAAAAGGGGGAAGAAAGACAAATTCAGTTAGCCAATCCCTACCCCCAGCTTTGTTATAAAAAGCGAGGTTTTTTTTTACTTTTTTTAAAAAAAGCAAAGGTTTGTTTTTACCTTTCAAAATCTTTGGACTATCGCTTTAGCTAAATAAGTAACTTACAGTGGCCTGTAATCCTGTGTTATATAACATTATGCATTTAAAACCTTTAATACTTAAACTCTTCAAGTTCTCAATTCAGTCTCTAGGGTGGCATAAGAAACAAAAGCTTCAGGAACCACACCTACTCCACACCCTCCTCCTGAACTTCCTGCAGATCAGGTAAATTGTTTGTGTGAACATCTATCATAAAAGCCTAAAATGTTATTTAAGATCTCAGTTACTCATGGTGGTTTGTGATCAGCTAGTGCTTTTCAGTGCAAATTTCTAATCACTTTAAAATCTCCTTCCAGGCACAAGGATTACTAATCCAACACAGGATGGGTAACAAAATGACTTTCTGTCTAAAGTATTACTAATTATTTTTGTCAAACTTTAAGGTAATATTTCCCTGTCTAAGATGGAAGGCCAATACCACCCTTCCTCCCACTCCTCCCATCAAAAGTGGAGAGATGTCCATCTCCCACCCCCAGAGTGGAGGTTACCTAGTATCCACCCTTTAACATATCAATCATTGTGAAGGTATATCAGACCTATTATAAAATAACAAGTGACAGTTTTATCTCACCCGTGTCACCTGTTTTAAATTCTCTTGTTCATTATTATTTCTTAATATTTTAAACTGCAACCTAACTAAATATCTTCAAGCTTTTTCAAAGTAACAGTAGTTCCTTGTTAAAGTCATTATTAACAAAACCTCTTATAACTAAATTCTTACCACAAAACTCAAAGAAACTTGAAGATAAACTGTGGGGACATCCACATATGGACTAAGAAGCTCACTGGTGCAACAGTAAAAACTGCCTGCACTCCTGTGGTAGGTGTCAAGGCCACTGGGGAAAATACATTTTACCAGACATCACAGCTTCAATATGTCTTTACATTGGCTATAATGGCCTTTATTATAGTAGTATTAATTCTGATAGTATATACTTATACACAGTGCTTTGTATACAGATACTAAAGATACTTGATAACTCCATGGGCTCCATACCTTGAGGAGGTGAATCTTCTCTTTCTAATTTACTTTCTAAATTATATTTTTCAATCTAACTTCTGTGCAATTCTTTGCATATTTCACATGGCACCGGATTGCACTCATACCCTCATCAGGCCTGACCTAACATTTTAGAGACCCTACTGAGATTTTTAAGCTAACAAATATATTATCTCTTTTGAGTACCCTAAATAAACTACAGTTTTCCAAACTAGATACCCTTGGCTAACATAAGAAGTTTGTATTTGGAAGACAGTTTTGCAATAATGTTAAAACTATTAGAATTTCAATAACTCAATATATAAAAGTAAAATAGGCATGCATTCAATTAAAAAAAGAAACAATGTATCCTCTCAGTTATAATAGTGAATACACAAGAAAAATGGTACCGTAGTTTGTTCACTTTTCCAAATTTGAATTGCTACCATCTTATTGTTTTGTGAATAGGAATAACAATAATAATAATTCATGTAATTTTGGACAATGTATGGGAGAGAAAATAGGTAGAGAACTCAATAGCACAATTTGAGTCCCAAAATTCATCTACTTCAAAACAAGAAAGATAAAATTTGATGCAATACGCCCTGAGAATGTTTTAACCAATGCAACAATGCAGGAAACAGAAATGAAGGATACCATTATTGACAAGGTAAATTTTTATTTTACTTGTTTCAGAAATTCTTGCCAATGCAACAAAGCTGGAAATTCTCACTTTTGTATAGGATAAAATGATCACTATTTTAAAGTATTTTGGTGTCCTATCTGGATAATAAATGTATAATAATAAACTGAAAGAGCATTCAAACTTGTAAGTTACTTAATTTCAATAAACAAAATCCAATAGCTTTCATACATTCTTGCAATAACTAACTAGAAAACAAAATATAAAAATATTCCACAAACAGAATGTAATAGAAACTTAGCAAGGAATCTCCAGGTCTGATAAAAAGAAAACCATAAAACTATCAGAAGAGATAGATAAGACTTAAGCAATTGGACAGATATAACTATGTTTTCTCATGAAAATATAAATATTGCAAAGACTTCAAAGCTCCCAAATTAATGTATAAATTTAGAATGTAACAAAATGATTTTAAGCTTATCAGAAAAATCAAATGACCCAGAAAAAAAACCAGCAAATAACAATTTGAACATGAAAATAATGAAAAAAAAAGTTAGCTACCAAATATTAAAATATAAGATTAAGAGCTAATTAATGAAATAACCTAACAGATTCTCAATTTCCTATCATTGGAAGTATTCAACTGAGAGATGTAATAGAAAGAGTATGAGAGAGAATATTCTTATTGGACTAAAGGCTAGTCTACATCATTTCTAAGGTTCCTGCAACTCTAAAATTCTGCACCTCTACCCCTGAAAAACATAGTTTTACAGTGAGATCTTCATATTTTACCTCAAGTCATAATAGGTAGACACCTGCTAAGCCTGTCAGCCTGTAATTAGGGTGCCCCCAATAGAGCACAAATTGCAATCTACACATACCTAGGGGGTGCCCCACCTGCTGGTAATAAGTAGAAGGTCCAGAAGCCCAGTCTATCTTCCTCCAAGGCTCCCACTACCTCTCTACTATAGCTCAGTGGTCCTTTGTCGCTCATAACATCATGGCAAATGAGGGGTTAGTTGTCAGGACTTCCAAGCTCAATTCTGTTCCTTTCAGATTGAATAGGCTGTGTTAGGATGTAGTATAGCAAATCCTGTCTGAAGCACATCTGGGCCAAGTCTTCAGCCCAGCTCACTGGGCAGGTAAAGGTGCTGAGATTATAGCCACCCTCATCCCTGAGAATAGCTGCCCAAGCTCCTCTGATACAGTTTACCCAATTCTTTTATCTAACAAGTAAAAGGTAGCAGCCATAGCAGCTGCAGTGGAAGACACAGGCTCTGTGGAGGTGAGGTTCCCAAAGATTAGGGAACACAGTGGTGGAGGCTGTGTCCCCTGCTGTGCAGCCACTGTTGATGCTAGGACAGAGCCTACAAGCAGCACTTGAGGCAAAGGCACACACGCACAGTGTTATGCTCAGAAATGGGCCCTGCTAACCATACTAGACGAAAAGCAGTGTTATATCTCTAGTGTTAGCCTTTCGGTTTATCCCCCAGCACCCAGAGCCCTGGGTCCACATAGCTTGAGTTACCTTGTACCTAAGGGCTACAAAGTTTCACTTCTGTCAGATGTGCCACACTGCACTCCAGGTCTGGAAACTCCTTTCTTCCTGACAGTAGGGCTTTCACCTCTATGTGACTCCTCCACTCACCATCTTAAAGGAGACAATGCTCCGCGATCCTAGTGGAATTTCAGGTTTCCAACTTCACTGTGACACACAGGCAACTTTCCTCACGGAAGAAAATACGACCAGCGAAGATTTCATCTCTGGAGGATTTCCACTCTCATCTCCTGCCAAATGCCAGCATAACAAGCACGTTTCAGGGGACCTTGTTACAATTTCCCCAAACCAGATTCATTGAATCAACTGAATCAAACCCGTTGGAGCTGGAGTCCAGGAATAGCTATTTCTTTGAACGAGGTCCCTATGAAACACTTAGATGTTACAGTTTGAGAATCACTGCTCTAGGCTTTAATCATTTTACCATTGTCTCTTCCCATTTAATCAGCATAAAGCAATATTATATTATCTCAATTATACTTGCTATTTCTGTGGCTTCAGCAAGAATACCTTATGCAATTTGAAAGAAGGGGAAGAATAGAAAGGCAAGCAGCAAAATGAAGGCACTGGTGGTGGGGATAGCTAGCTGAAACAAGAATAGCAAATGGTGTAGTTTTGTTTTGTTTTGTTTTGTTTTTTTCAAAAAGGAAAACTTAGTCATAAGGAGAAGGGAGAGGATGGATCCAGAAACTGTAGAATAGAGGCAGATGTCTATCTTGTAGATCAGTCCCTTCACCCCTGCAAGCACACACAAAAAACTTTTGTATCTCCTGCTCCATAGTCATGCATATTCTCTTCATTGATTCATTAATTTAGCAGGTTATGCCAAGTACTGTCTCATGACCTGCTTATTCGGCAATGAAAAAAACAGACATAATCATTAGTGTTATGGAACTCATTATCTGGTAAAGGAGATAAGCACCAAACAAACACAAAATTTTTGAAAGTGCAGTAAGTTCTAAATTACAAGAGTGGATATGATGAGAGAGAATAACATGAAGGTGTAGAAGGCCTCTGAAGAAGCAACATTTGAACAGATTTGCTAGATTAGAGTGAAAGTGTTAGAGAATGTGGATGGAGGAGCTCAGGGTGTTGGGGAAGAAAGCTGTAAGCACAGTGTAATGCAGTGCAAAGGCCCTGAGGAGGAAACAAGCTTCATGCCTTAGTGTCTGACAGAGTAGTTGAAGAAAATGAACTAGGGGAAGGATGAAGGGAGATGATGCTGAACAAATACTCAAAGGTCAAATCATGTAGGACCATATGGCCATTGTCAAATGTTCAAGCTTTAAGTGCCGGGGAAGTCACTAACAGGTTTTACACCAGAACAGTCAGTAATTTTCCACTATACGGAAAGTAGATAGAGGTAGTCAGGAAAGGAACTGAGATGAGAATTCTAGGCTAGGCATGATATAGCTAATAAAGGATGTTTTCTTGTGTGAAAAGCCAAGTAGAGAGATGGAACCAACTGCTAAATGGAAATAATGCAGGAAGAGCAGGTTTGAGGACTGGAACTCAGAAGTTCAGTCTTGGACACATTATATTTAAGAAACATAAAAAGTGTAGACAGTGAATATAAATACATAAGATCACCAAAGGAGAGTGTGTAGCTAAAAAAAAAGAAAAATAGAAAGAAGGAAGGAAGGAAGGGAGGGAGGGAGGGAGGGAGGGAGGGAGGGAGGGAAGGAAGGAGGAAAGAAAGGGAAAGAAAGGGAGGGGAGGGGAGGAGGAGGGAGGGAAGAAGGAAGGAAGGAAGCTGAGATGCCTTGGTAACTCTAACATTAGAAGTCTGTAGAAAAAGAGCCACTTCTATGCAACTAGTTCCAAATAAAGCCTCCAGTTATTGACTGACAATTATGTATCAGACATTATATAACAATCCATGCAATTTTCATGCATTAGAAGACACTAGACTTTGGAGAACAACGACTAAGCACGGGGTCCAAAGTTTGACCTCAGAGCCAGGCAGCAGGGTCAGCAGTGAGAAACAAGAACAATAATGGATGGTAGACTCCAAATTTCTCCATTCAGCATATGGGAGACTGACTCCTCCCATCTCCTACTTTGAACTAAATAAGATCCCAGGGTTCTTTGCCAGTTCTGGGGTGGGAAGCCTCAAGAATAAGGTGCTAGGTTTTGGCTTATAGGGCAGAAGGGTACTCAAATGAAGTATGAGTATAAATGAGATCTGATCAAAGCTGGTAGAATGGATATGGGTTAAACATATAACTGTTTATTAAATTAGCTTAGTCAGTAGTATACAAACTAAAAATACCTTTTTTCTTCTTACTGCTGTTTCCAGTCTACTCTATTGTATTATCCATCCCTTTGGTGGGTTGTAGTAGGGGCAAGCTCCTATTTCACAAACAATGAAAAAAGAATGTTTCCTAAAAACCAGAGGTGACATGTAGGAGATACATGCAAAATCATCTTACTAGAACCCTATCCTTCAAGGACTGCCTGCAGAAGTGAGGCCATAGCATCAGGGAGAAACTGTATGGATGTACTAAAACAAGAAGTAAGGATCATGCCTAGACTCACAAATCTCTTTAAATAAATCCTTTCTGATCAGTATAACCCAAAGATTTTCTCTTACGTGTGGCTCTTATATCTCAAGTAGCTTTGGCTACTTAGCAAGTCATTCCATGTAGAATGTTTGGGATCTTGTCACATAGTGTTTTCAGCATTGAGTTTCCATCCAGAACCCCTAGACATTAATCCTTTGTCATATTATCTCCATTTTCCACATGAGAAAACCAAGGTTTAGGGAGAGTGACTAGCCCCAGTCATGTTTAACAAGTGACAGAGCAAGATTTGCACCAAGCTCTGTTGAACCCCTAAACTGCTTCAGTTACACTGCAGTGGTTTGTGTTTAAGAAATCAAGTCAGATAAAATGTAATTTATAATATTAATTAATTAGTTAATTTACATGTGACAGATTAAGGTTGTGTTTTTCTTAAACCAAAGGTATGGATCAGAACTACTTTTTAAACCTATAGATGTTGAAACCCAAATTTTAGAATTCTGATTCAAAAGCCTGAGATAAGGTTTGTTAATCTTTATCTATATTAATTTTTAATGTGGAGATTCCTGGGTTAAATTTTCAACTGTTATTTAGTGTGTTATTTGAAATTGTCTTAGAGTGTACTGGAGCTTTTAGTGATTAAAACTATTAAGAAATTGTAAACTTAGGAGTAGAAGCAGACTGGGGTAAAATGGGAGTAGGACACTATATTGATGGAGTATAAGCCACGCAGGCACAAAAAGAATAAGGAGGGTTCTTTCTGTAAGCAAAGCACAAAATTAGCACATTGGCAAATAAAGCAGTGATTATGGACTTGAACTAACCTGACATCTGCCTGAATTCTGTCTAAATTTGATCAAAGTATAGAATAGGTAAATTTCTCTTTAAAAGCAAAGGAAGAACCAGCAGAATTTCTTATTTATAAGGGGACTCATTAACATTCCTTAATGTTGCCTCTTCTATCTTTTCTTTGAAGTACTTATACAAACATACAAAAAGATGAAAACATAGCACTACCTGAAATAAAGATTGACAGACAACTTAAAGCAAACATCTAGACAGAATCTCCACAAAGCACAACAAAGATTTGCCCTGAAATAGAAGCCTGAGTAAATTTTTTTCTCAACCTAAACTGTTAGTATAAATCTGAGTAGATTCAGTCATGACTCAAATGGACGAAGAGACTGAAAAAGACAATTTAACATCTTGCCTATTGAAAAATACAGTTTGGGTAGATAGCATCTCTTTCAAAAATGAGTAAGAAGAGCCAACATGAGATCTATAAAATATTGTCTCTTAATAAATTTAAAAGTATAAATTTATACCCGGGCTAGGTGGCTCAGCCTGTAATCCCGTGCCTTTGGGAGGCTGAAGTGAGTGGATTGCCTGAGCCCACGGGTTCAAGACCCTCCTGGGCAACTTGGTGAGAC
>NW_007246063.1:119164-122909 GCF_000164805.1 Carlito syrichta
GCCCAGGCGGGTCTCGAACCCGCGGGCTCAGGCAATCCACTCACCCCAGCCTCCCAAAGGCGCGGGATTATAGGCTGAGCCACCGAACCTGGCTTCCCACAAGTTTTGATATGTATTTTTATTATTGTTCATCTCTAAAACATTGTCAACCCATGAGTTATTTTGAGAATGTGTCTTTTAGTTTCCACATACACTTATTTTTTAGATTCTATTTTCCTTCTATTGTTAATTTCCTATAAAATATTTTTAAGATAAGAGAAAATGCTCCATACAATATATATTTTTTGAAATTTGTTGAGACTACTTGTGAGCTAGTAGGTGATCAATGTATACTTGAAAAGAGTGTTTTATCTTGTGTGCATGATTTTTATGATTTATCTTTAGATCAATATTATTGACTTACAACCAGTCCAGAGATAACATACAGCAGAAAAATTACAAAATCCCACATTATCAACAGTAAACAGGAAAGTTAGACCAGGAACCAGACAAACTTGGTTTCAGAATCCAGAAGTAGAACAACCCTGCTAATACCTTAATTTTGGACTTCTAGCCTCCAAAACAGAATCAACAAATTTCTGTTGTTCTAAGCCACTGAGTTTGTGAGACTTTGCTATGTTAGCCCTAGGAAATTAACACAGAGATGTTTACAGATATTTCTTAGTGAACCTAAAGAGTTCATAACAGCATCAAAATGAAGGAAAGTTCAAAATAAGATTTTTAAATGAAAGTGGGATAAAGATCTAACTGGAAACACTGAATATCAGAATAAAATTGAGAGAAAAACTGGAATTCATTTGAACTGCCAATGCTTAGTCCTGGAAAGTCAAAATGATGCAGAAGGATATTTTAGCATTTTAAAATTCTTAAGTATATAATGAATATTTAGTAAACAATTAGTCTTTTTCTTATATATTCCTGCCAACCTTGCTCTTAGAAAGTCCTAATAGTGCATGAAGTATGTGTAGTGCCCTTATTAAATCTTAAATTACCTAGTGAACATATACATATATATCATCTTCATAAGCCTTGAGGAATATTAGCCAAGCTTTCTTTGCATGTCAAGTCTATGGTTTATTTTATTCCACTTGAGAATGAGATTGAGCAAGGGATAAGTACATGTGTGGAAGATTTCAGCAGTCATTTTTCAAAGGAAGAAAATAGAATCTGGAAAAAGCAAATGACTACTATAACAAACTGAGCAATTATATTCCTTTTTAATAGTGTATAAAACATACACATCATTAACCATTGTTATGATAACACATGAATGAATTGACATCATTGTTTCTTTGGATTACTTGGACTAATCTTTTAAGATTATGAACTGACCATTATCCGCTCAATGACTTTTTAAAAATGCATGATTATATACACTCTTGTATGTAAGCACAGAGTTCAAATGTTATCAGTTCAGTCTTATTTTTGCTCTCCTACCTATAAAATGGCAGGAAAAAATACTTTGATTTTCACACAAAAAAGTTTTTAAATGGCATATTTCATTCTCTAAAGTAAATTAATGCAGAAAAGTTAAAACTCACCATAATACAAAAATAAAGACAAAAATGGCCTGAATTGTGCTGTGTTTAGTGCAAATCAGTTGTGCTTTTAGCACTCTAGAAGAGCTTTGCATGGTTTACCCTGTTTTTATCTAAAAGCAACTAATAAATATATTTAAGGAAAATAAAATTTTTCTCAGAAAAAAAGCACATCTATATACATTATTTTTTAAGAATGTTTAAGCCAGGCTCAGTGGCTCAGACTGTAATCCTGAGCCTTGGGAGACTGAAGTGAGTGGATTGCCTGAGTCCGTGGGTTCGAGACCCGCTTGGGCAACTTGGTGAGCCCTCATCTCTACAATAAATCAAAAATTAGCCGGGCGTGGTAGCACGCGCCTGTAGTTCAGCTACTTGAAAAGCTGAGGCTGGAATGATCACCGGAGCCCAGCAGGTTGAGGCTGCGGTGGCCAGGAGCGTGCCACTGCACTCCAGTCTGAGTGACAGAGACTCCAACTCAAAACCAAACAAACAAACAAACAAAAAAGAATGTTTTTACTTTGAATGAAATAACATATAAAGACTACTGTCATATTCTAAGATTTCAGAGATCTAAACATATAAGGCTAATAGTGCTTTTGTATATCAATGAACCATGAATAAGAATGTTATTAAAAATTCTAAATCCAAAAAAGAAATCATTTTGTAGAATATATAAATCAAAATTTTGCTATAGTTAAAATAAATTCAAATGCTACATATGTGTATGTACAATAAGCAATCAAATAATCAATATACATAATTGACATAGTAAAATTGGGCACTGATCAAAATTCAGTGATATTTCAAATTCTAATATTATTTTCTTTAAACTGAAAGGAAAGATATTATTCAATTGCAATATTAATTATATATTTTACAACTATCAAAATGTCCTACTAAGATTTTTATCCAATTTCATATAACCCCTAACCAATGAAACCAAGCACTTAGTGGTTCTAAATTATTTGTGTTTGTAGAACTTTTAAATCTGCCCACAAAAATTCTACTAGTCAACACTAACATTAATTCTGGCATTAAGCAGTCTAAACAGGGTCATACAAGACATTAAGATATGCACCCAGTTCCACAGTATAAGTGTATCTCAGTACATTTAAGTATATATACCACACTACTCATTGATTGCCCGCTGCTATAGTATGGCTATTTGGTTAAAAGCAATGAATGTCCCATAAGGTCTCCCATATATACAGTCAGGAAACATTTCAGAATAATCTAATAACTATGCCATTTTCTGTTGGGAGCCGACCACGGAGGCCCACCTGAACGTTAGGGATGAAGGTGGGCCATGGACCCCGAGACCATTAGGATGCGTTTAGGAGCTGATGACCCCATTCCCTCCTCCCTTTTTCTATTTAACCAAAAGGAACTCTGCTGACCTAAGCTGAAGGCTCTGTAACTGTGACAGGCATGGCTAGCTCTAGAAATTCATTGTTCCTGTCTCCCATGAACTGCGGTTTTGGCTTAGGTATTAGATATAATTCAAACTCAGGTCACATTTGGGAGCCTTCTATTCGGTACAAGCTTCTTTATAAGACTTAAAAGTATATTTGTGGAATTAGTATATACATATGGAGAGCTGTTTTCAGCTTTAGATGGTATAGATGATTATCTAGAGTTACCAGAAATGGCCCAGCACGAACTTTGGACTGGGCCACATTCCTTAGGGCCCAGCATGTACTTTGGACTGGGCTGCATTCTTTTAAACTGGTTTTTAGCTACAATTAGTGTAGAGTTTTTCTATTTATTATAGAAATTGACTTTATTTTATTCATAGAAAGTATTATAGAATAGGTCATGCTAACATCAGGGAATTATGTTAGTTCAAGCATGATCAAACATGATATTTTGAGGTTTAATAAGAATATAGCTAACTTTAGAAATTTCATTGTTCCCATTTTCTACTATTGTGGTTTTGGCCTTAGTACAATTTACAGTTTATATTTGGGTTTTAGTTTTAGAAGCTTTATTGCTGATGATCAACTTTATATATTAGGATTAGGAATTAGAAACTTTTATAGAAATTAGGATAGATATATAGGATTTTAGAATAGCCATTTTGTTAAGAGATTGTAATCAATTGTTCCTAGAAATGGCCCAGCGTGATCTTTGGACTGGGCCACATTCTTTAGGAACTGGTTTGAGCTATAATTAAGAGTTTCTATAGTGTAGGTAGAATTAGCACAGAA
>NW_007246063.1:123270-158675 GCF_000164805.1 Carlito syrichta
TCTTTATATCTATCCCTCCATCTTTCTTTCTTTTAATATCTATCCCTCCTACAGAATCGGCTTCTGCACTAGACAGAGTTCAGTCTCTTTTTTCCTTTTTTTATTATCTATCCCTTCCAATTTAACCGACGCCGCCTCATCTTTCCAGGGACTCCCCAAAACCTGCAGGGGTTGGCCCCTGCAATTTTCCATGTCACCAGCTTGACATTACTATAAGCCCCTGCCTCTTTCTGACTCTCGGTAAGCTATGTACCTCCCTTAACACAGTATTACACAGACTTATATGCTGCTTTCCTGAATCACCATCTATGGAATAAATATGTGTGGGAGGAAAAATGTTTCCTCTGCCCTCTTAGGCTGAGTTTCTGGGAACCTGTTAATTAAATTGGCAAAAGGAAGATTAACTAGAGAAAAAGTTTATTTATATGCAAACTAGAACTTACAAAAAGAAGTAGCTAGTCCTATGACCCTATGATGGTAAAGTTAGACTTACATACTCAACTTTGTAGAAAAGAAGGAAGGAGGAGCAAGGGCTTCTTTGGGAAGTACAAATAGGTTTCTTTAGGAAAGGCTAATAGGTTTTTAGGAGAACAAGTGAGAGATAAAGTTTGTGATAATGTTTGTTTTTATGGTAAGAGTGGTCGTTCCAGCTTCTTTATGGCCATGAAACTCCCCCAAAAGGGAACTTACTCTCTTCAGAGAGTAGACCTGAAGAAGAAATTTACGGCAGCCTCATTTCCCAGAAGTTTCTGCTTTTAGTCACATAAGTTCCTAGAAAGCTCCTAGAAAGCTCCTAGCTTCCTTCACAGCTGTTGATACTGAAATGTCTTCAGTTTAAGACAATCTTCATACCAACTGTGGGTTTCCAAGTGAATCCCCATAAATACACAGACCATATCCCTTTGAAGTTACATATCAATATTACTAGTCATTTTCTTAAAAGAAGTTCGTGATTTTTAAGTTTCACCCATATCTATCACATGCTATAAAAAGTTTGCCAGGACTCAGCTCTAAGCCTTTGTTTATCCTTCTTTCTAGAATATTTATAAGTCTCTGTAAACTCACCTTTTTTAGGATCTAATACAAATATCATCTCCATATAACTTTTCCATGTCTATTTCTTATCCTAAGTGCTCCCATTAGAGGAATGAATAAAATAGAGAAAGGAGTATTACATATTCATTAAAATAAATAACTAGCTCATCATGAATAAATTTCAAAACCATATTAATAGTAAAGCAAAACAAATTCATTTATATACATCTAAAAATACCCAAACATTGTAATCTATTTCAATCATAGATACATGCATATATAGATAGTAGAAAAGAAGCATAGGAATGTTCAAATTTAAAAATACATACATATAAAAAATAACTGTAGTGATTCCTAGGGAGAAGAAGAAGGAGCAAGAGAGTGGATGAAGCCTTAGCTGTGGTTGCAATATACTTTTAAGGGAGAGTAGAAGAAAGTGAGGGAGGAAGGAAAGAGCAAATTGTTAATATATGTTTAATTTCAGCCGGGATCGGTGGCTCAACCTGTAATCCCGCGCCTTTGGGAGGCTGAGGTGAATGAATTGCCTGAGCCCGCGGGTTCGAGACCCGCCTGGGCGGCGAGACCTCATCTCTACAATAAATCAAAAAATCAGCCAGGCGTGGTAGTGCAGGCCTGTAATTCCAGCTACTTGGAAGGCTGAGGCAGAAGGATCGCTGGAGCCCAGCAGGTCCAGGCTGCAGTGATCGGGAACGGCCACTGCACTCCAGTCTGGGCGACAGAGTGAGACTCCAACTCAAAAAAAAAATAATAATAATAATAATAATAATAATATATATATATATATATATATATATATGTTGAATTTCAATGATGTATACGTAATTGTCTATAACACTGTTTTCTCTACATTTTATTATGTTTGAACATTCCTCCTTCAAGTTTTAATTTTGACTTAAAGTGTCATATAATTTTAAACCCTCTGCCAACTAAGCACTTATTTAGGGAATTTTAAGAGGAAAATATCTTTATTGGCTTTCTTTATTGGCTCGATCTATTCATATATGGTGGCCATCTTTTGTAGTTATCACTAATGTTACCCTATATATACTGACAATGGCATGATAAAAATTATCAAAACATGCACTATATTTATTTCTTCCGTGTTTTGTTTTCACAGAAATATCTGTGTAGTAGGAGCCTATGATACCTATGGCTATATGATTTCCTGGAGTCAGTGTAGTGAAAAGGATAACAGTAGAATGCAAGGGACAAATGGATAAAAAGGAAAAGTAAAAATCTATGATAACAATACCAGGTAGGTAGATGATATACATATACATATATATATATATATATATATATATATAGAGAGAGAGAGAGAGAGAGAGAGAGAGAGAGAGAGAGAGAGAGAGAGAGAGATATGAAGATAGGCAGACAGATATAATTTAAGGAAAGAAGTCTCATTCTGTTATAAGAGTACATACATATCTCTCTAGGTGCCTAGAAATTATTTTCACCTAAAATATATAGGCTGACATCCTTTATTAAATAGGTTAACCTATAAAGCCTACTTTTTTTTTTTGAGTTGGAGTCTCACTCAGTCACCCAGACTGGAGTGCAGTGGCATGCTCCCGGCCACTGCAGCCTTGACCTGCTGGGCCCTGGCGATCCTTCCTCCTCAGCCTTCCAAGTGGCTGGAACTACAGGCACGCACTACCACACTCGGCTAATTTTTTTTTTAATTTATTGTAGAAATGAGGTCTCGCCAAGTTGCCCAGGTAGGTCACGCACCCGCGGGCTCAGGCAATCCACTCACCTCAGCCTCCAAAAGCACGGGATTACAAGCTGAGCCACTGAGCTCGGCCTAAACCTTTTTTAAAGGTGCCTTTAATAATGTTAACTCCCTGAAGTTATCTATCAATCATTCAATCTTCTAGTTATTCAAACACCTGACCAATGCCTGGGTTGGGACCCAGAAACCGATATCCCAAAATGCTGAAAGGAAGAAGCCTTAGTCTCTCTGATCTTCCCTCCCCTGCTGTCTCTCTCAAAGCACAAGATGAAGTTGTTATCCAAAGTTTATTTATCTGCCTAAAGTCTAGCCTGCTAAAGAAGCAAGCAATTACCTCTAATCCCTTCCCCAAGTTTTTATTAACTGAACTCATATCACAGAAAGGAAGACCAAAGTCTGTCAACATACCTGACAGGCTTTTGTTATAAACCACTGTCTGCTCTGTGGGCCCAATAGTCTTTGTCCCAGTACACTGTATGTTCTTCAAGCCCGTTGAATTCCCCTAAAAATCATTTACTATCCCCAAAATCATCTATACTTCCCCAAATCCCTTTCAGCTACAAAAAAGGGGATATAAGCATCTGTATCCCATTGGGTGGCAAGGTAACCACTTCCTGATCCCTACATCCCCCACCCCACGCACATTAATACATTTGCATGCCATTTCTCCTATTAATTTGCCTTTTGTCAGTTTATTTTTCAGCAAACCTTCAGAAGACAAAGAGGACATTTCACCCCTACACTTACTATAAGCTTCAACTACCGATTAATTTTGGGCATAATCGGTTTCCAAATGCAAAAGTCAATTCTATTCAAATCATTTAAGGAAGACTTATTCTGTCCAGTGATGTTCTTTGGAAAAAAACCTTTCTGTATTGTTTTACTGAAAGGTTTATTTACTTATCTCAGGTGTTCCAAATGAGAAGGATAATCTTCCTAAATACATTCATATGCTCTATTATTAGGGTCTCTGAATGATAATAATTTCCTTAAAATAAATAGGCCAACTAAACATTTATTCAGGAAATATTCTTCAAGCAACTACTATATGCTAGTCCCTATGTTAGAAACTGAAATTAAAAAACAATTGAAGCCAGTCCTTGCCCTAGACAAGTTTGCTGTCACTTTGGCCAAATCTAAATTAACAAAATTTCCTCTTTTGTCTTCAAACTGGAAGCCATTAGACAGGTTAAATGAATAGTGGACTTCTCTATAAAGTAGTGATGCCAACCAAACAGCTTTGGCCTCAGAAAAGTTTCTATACCACAGTTTCCAACTCTGTAACCACTTGTGGAGCTATTATATATATATAATATGTTATATATATATATATAAGGCATGGATCCCACCCTCAGAGATTCTGATTTAATTAGTATTGGGTCAACTTAAGCATTAGAATAAAAGCTCCTGCACTATTCGATTTCGTGCACAGCCCCAGTTGAGTGAGAACCACCAGTGGGACTCTATCCCAGGAGCCTTCTCTTCCTGCCTAAGGCCACAAACCTTTCAGAATCATGGGGCTAAAAGCAAAGGATGCAAAGGAAACTTTAAAAATGAGGTTTTTTACTAGGCATAATATGTTTAGCTATGTTTCACTCTTTCAAACCAATACTGAAATAAGGGCTGCTCTGTTGATTTTTGAATCCTTATATACAATAGCAACTCCAGCATGTACTGAAAGTCAACAAATTTGTCCTTTCATTATCTCATCTAATCAACTCATACCTTAGAAACCTTGAATCTCTCCATCATCTTGAAAGAATCCAACATGTTTGCTTCTTTACTCAAGAGAGTTGGGTAGTTATAAAAACTGCCTTCTGACCGGGCTGGGTGGCTCAGCCTGTAATCCCATACTTTGGGAGGCTGAGGTGAGTGAATTGCCTGAGCCGGGGGTTCGAGACCTGCCTGAGTAACTTGGCGAGACCTCATCTCCACAATAAATCAAAAAACAGCCAGGCATGGTAGCACGCGCCTTTAGTTCTACCTACTTGGAAGGCTGAGGCGGAAGGATCGCCGGAGCCCAGCAGGCCAAGGCTGCGGCGGCCTGGAGCGTGCCACTGCACTCCAGCCTGAGCGACAGAGTGAGACTCCAACGCAAAAAAAAAAAAAAAAAATACTGCCTTCTTCCTTTAGCATTTTAATGTGCCAAAATGGGAAGGAGTAAAATGTTACTAGCTAGAGAGAGGAAGAAACATGAAACTGGCCTCTTACATGATTGAAAGTTTGGAGGATTCACTTGATAGGTCACAGTTCTTTGATTTCCACCTTTCCATGTAGAAATGAATATGAGGTACAATAATACGTATTTCAAGGTCATGTTTACCTAATTCTAATGAAGCATATCATAAATTTCAAATTGTTAACCATCTGCAGAGAATGAGTAGATCTTTTTTTTTCAGAAGCCACATAATTAAAATGGAAAAATGTGTTTAGTGTTAAAAAGAAACTACAGTGTTGCTATATTAGATAAGGGAACAGTCCATGACCACGTAATGTCATTAATGTGATTGGAAATTATGTGGTCTTTTAAATTGCTTTATTTCCCTCAGCAGAATATTAATTCCAGGTGAGTAATTTAAATTGCATTAACAGCAGACTCCTTAAGATGACACTTCATTTAGTTTTGAAAGTTGCTCCTGTTTAAGATATCCCCCCAGTCTGCCATCTCACACCAGTGCTAACTTGTGCCAGATTGTATATTGTTTTTTCAAAATACCATGGGGGTGTCAAATGCTTTATTACAAACCTGCTGCTTTATGGGAATATGCAATGTAAATAAACCAGAGAGACACTTCTGTAAATTGCCCTATTTTAGATGGAAAATGTTTCAATTAGATGTATGAGATTAACTGACAGTTTTATGAACCAAATCATTTTGGAAGTATCCTTCACATGCACTAGATATCATCAGTTTTTCAGAGACCATATGGTATAAAGTAGATCCACAAGATCTTCAAGGACAGGAGGCAAACTTATACTCAGCGTGAATTTCAATCCCAGTACCTGTGTATTCTTCACAAACAAATGTTCAGCTGCTAATTTGGTAGAAAGGAGATCACAAAATGAAAATTCTTAAAGATAGGTATTATCATGGTTATTTAATATATAAAAATAAGTAGATGCACATTTCTCTACTTTTCTATGGACCGGGAATCCAGTAATCCAAATAGACCATTAGAACCTGGGCCAAATGGGTGACAAGAGCTACAGGGTTAAGGACATGTCTATAAAAGCAGTGCTTTTTTATGAACCTTGAACACACCAACTCATAACAAACAATCATTTGCAGAATAACAGTTTCATAGATGACTGAATGAGATTATTAAATGGTTCAAGAAACTTCACACTAGTAGCAAATATATTATACAATTTAAATTTACCTTTGATCTCCCATGCCCTTCTCAAATAAAGGGAAAGATGCATTCTTAATTGGATGTGACAAAGTCATTGGTTCAATCCTCCCTTTTTTTTCAAATATCTGTTTCTTCCTCTTCTATCATTTCTTTTCTACTATTATAGATGGTTTTTTAACACATTCAGAGATATGTAATATTTACTTTTTTACAAGACATTTGCTTTCCCAACCATAAATCCCTGTGATTCACTTTCCTTTCCTCCTAGAAGCTTCCTGTTCTAACCTGTGACACCTCTCTCTTGTGACTTGTACACATTCTAAATTTTGCTTTCTGGCTGCTGCCTTCCTGTGCTGCCATTGCTTTTTTCTTTCAAGTTATTCCCATGGTGTTCAACTCAGTTACTATGAAATTCCACCCTCCCTGACTGTTAGCTGTCTCCTGAATCAAGCTCATATATTCCTGAGCCTTCTTCCAGCAAGGAGGTTTCCGGCCATGGACTGCATTCCAGTCAACCACTGACCAGACAGAGCATATCTTTCTAATCCTCATTTACTGCAAGATAAGACAAATTATCTACAGAAATCCTAGGTTTTAGAAAGAAGAAAAGCCCAGCCTTCTCAGAAGGCCAGCAGCAGGAGTAACATTCCCAAACCCTGATTTTATAGTGAGTGCTTCCTGTTTACTTCTCTGTGAATTATCACTGCCACCTCTGTGAAACCACCTAGCCACAGGAGGTAGCAAACCTGAGGGGTTGCAGGGGATAAGTATGTTTTGCTCTAACACACTCAAAGAGAGAAATCTGAAAACCCTTGAGGAATTGATGACAAAGAAGGATCTAAATTGCACAGCTGGAGCCCATTAATGAAGAAAGAACATGCAGCTATACAGGACATTGGGAATAGATATTTCTTGAATTACGGGTAATCCAAAATTAATCTCTTAAAAATATAAAGAAAAGTAACCTAGAAAGAAGAAAACACAATGCTTTTCTTATATTAATCACAAACACAACCTTAGGTTTTATCCTTCAATGAAAACTGACAAAATGCTCCAGAAAACTGGTCTGTTTCTTTCATGTTAACGAAGTGATGCAAGGAATAGAAGGAAATCATGAAGAGTTTAAAACTGTCTTTAGCTACGGCTAAGTATACTTTACTGCCGTATTTCCTTCCATTACATAAGTTGCTTTTAGGGTGCTTATTTTTTAAAAGATTATAGAGATGGGGCTACTCTAAAAGAGAAAGGCTTTAGCCCTAACCCCTGATAAATATCATCTGGGCCATCTGTCACTGTTCCCTTGACACACTGTGTAGTAAAAAGCAGCAGGACTCTGAAAACTGACACTGCACTCACACAGGCTGAGTGGCCGACAGAAATAACACCACTCAGTCTCAGGAACTAAAGGTAATTTGTAGGCTTATTTAATTTTAGCCCATCTTCAAACAGTACTCTAAAGTTGTAGGAGAGCAGATACTGTCATCATAGCATGAAGAATATAGAAATGAAGGCTCCAAAAGAACAGGTGACTAAAGCCATTTGCAGGTCAAGGGATCAGGAGCTCAGCGAAGCACCAGGCCGGAACAGAAGCTGCTGCTGTAAGATGTGTCCCCAGGCTGGCAGGTGAACTGCTAGGTGAATCTCCTTTTCAACAGAAATCTTCCTCTCCACTCTTTAGCATAGAATGCATATGCCCCCCGCTTGAGTCTGTGCCCACCTCTTCAACTATGATCAGCCTGTAACAAAGCCTGTCAGAAACTGCCCTCCCAGAGGAATACAGCTTGTTTTCCCAAGGTGTTGTTTTACTTATTTTTACAAAACTCTTAGTTCAGACACAAAAATTAGTTTGCCCCTTAGGGATCTTATCTGACATACCAGAATATATTTTCAATATTTTCACTGTGGTAAAATATATATAACATAAAATGCATCATTTTAACCATTTTTAGGTACACAGCTGAGTGGCATTAAGTATATTTGCATAGTTGTACCTATCCCTACTATGTCTCTCCATAACTTTTTCATCTTCCCAAAATGGAACTTGTACATATTAAACAATAACTCTCCATTCATTCCCCCAAGTCCCTGATAGTCTACTGATATTCTACTGTAAGGGATCAGATAATGCCACCCCACAATCTACCACTTTGACAGATTAATTAAAGCTAAAGGCAATTAAGAAACAGCAGACACAAGAAGAGCTTTCTGTCCTTCCCTTTCTGCCTAAAAACAGGGCGTAAATTTCCCTTTGTAAAGGTGTCCTCCCGTCCCATTCTAGGAAGACCCCAGAAATAGCACCAAGATGAGATTATATAACAAATCTGACTAAACAGCCTCTATCTACCACACATTTCCTAGCACCTTCCTACAATTTACCACTCATGGGAACCCAATTGCACTTTTCCTTTTCTATTCGCTTCTTCACAATTTATCATCCTTTCTAAAACGGTATGTGAATCCTCAGGTCCAGCCACTTCTTTGGGTTTTCAGTTTTTTCTGTGCAGCCCCTGTACATGTAAAAATATTAAAATTCACATGACTTTTCTTCCATTAACTGGTCCTTTGTCAATTTAGTTAGCATGCCCCTAAAATGGTAGAAAGAATGTTTTTCTTCCGCTATGCAACTTTCTCTACGAATTCGACTATTCCAGCTATATCATATAAGCGAAATCATACAGTTTTTGTCTTTGTGTTTAACTTATTTCACTTAGCATACTGTATTCAAGTTTCATCCATGTTGTGGCATCTGTCAGAACTGCATTTGTTTTTAGGACTCAATAATATTGTATTGTATGTATACACCACATTGTGCTTATCTACTCACTCTTCAATGGACATTGGGTTTGCTTCCACCCTTTGGTTATTGTGTATAATGCTGCTATAAACACTGATGTACAAATATCTGTTCAAGTTCCTGCTTTCAATTCTTTTGCATATATGCCCAGAGTAGAATTAGTAATTGATAGTAAATGATATGGTCATCTATGTTAAATTTGTTGAGAAGCCACCAACAATGCACAAGCAGGTGTGTCATTTTACATCTCCACCAGCAATGCACAAGGGTCCTAATTTTTTCACATCCTCATTGCCACTTCTTTTTTGTTTATATAATAATAGCCGTCATAATAGGTACTAAGTGCTATCTCACTGTGGTTTTGATTTGCATTTACCTAATGATTGGTGATGACGAACATCTGATATATCAGATTTATAGTTATTTTGTTTCTTATAACTGCACGTACTTGTTTACTTTTTAGAATTTTATTGGCATATATTAAGTATACATATTTAAAGTATACAATCTAGAAAATTTTGACATAAGTATACACCTTTGAAACTATCACCACACATTAAGACAATGAAGACATCCATCTCTCCCTAGAGTTCCTTCATGTCTTTTTATAACACCTATCTCCCAAACCTCTCTTCTTACTTCAATCGCAGGCAAGCACTGATCATCTACTTTTTGTCATTTTAGATTCATTGTATTTTTAAGAAGTTTATGCAAATGGAATTACAGAGTATGTACTATGAAGTTCATCTATGTTGTTGCATTTATCAATAGTTAATTTCATTTTATTGCTGAGTAGTGTGCTATTATATGTATATATTTCATGTCATGCACACATTTATCTGTTGATGGGTATTTGGATTGTTTCTAGTTTCTTACTATTACCAATAAAGCTGCTATGAACAGTCTTTTTGTTTGTTTGTTTTTGAGTTGGCGTCTCATTCTATCACCCAGGCTGGAGTGCAGTGACACGCTAACAGCCACGTCAGCCTCAACCTTCTGGGTTCAGGTGATCCTTCCGCCTCAGTGGAACTACAGATGTGCACCATCACCCCCAGCTAATATTTTTGACTCATTGTAGAAACCTCTCACCTCTGTCTCCCAAAGTGTTGGGATTATAGGTGTGAGCCACCACATCCAGCCTCGAACAGTCTTATATAAGTCTTTGGATGGACATATGCTTTCATGTCTCTTGGGAAAATATCGAGAAATGAAATGACTGGGACATATGATAGTTATATGTTTAACTATTTAGGAAACTCTCACATTTGTATTAGTCTAGGTTCTCCCAAGAAAGAGATAGAGAGATTATGAGAATTCCCTCACATGATTATGACAGCCAAAAAGTCTCACCATCTGCCTTCTGCAGGCTGGAGAGCCAGAAAAGCCAGTGGTGTAATTCAACCCAAGACCAAAGGCCTGAGAACCAATAAGGGGGCAGAAAGGTGCTGCTGATGTAAAACAGAGTCCAAAGGCCTGGTAACCAGGAGCTTGATGTCTAAGAGAAGATGTCTTGGCTTAAAAGAAATTTCATGCTTCCTCTGCCTTTTATTTCCGTTTGGGCCCATGACAGATTGGATGATGCCTGTCCACACTGGTAAGTGCAGATCTTTTTTTTTTTTTTTTTTTTTTTTTTTAAGAAAGCAGGATTTATTGAGAGGACAGAGAAGCTCCCACAGTGGAAGGGGACTTGAGGAGGTTGCCCAAGTACAGATCTTTTTGCGCAGTGGTCTAATTATTAAAATGCTAATCTCATCTAGAAACACTTAGACACACCCAGAAAAAATGTTTTACCAGAATTCTGGGCATTCCTTAGCCCAACCAAGTTGACATATCAATTAACCATCACAACATTACTGCTATTTTACATTAGAGTAGCAATATATGAAAGGGCCAGTTTCTCCACATCTTTGCCAACACTTGGTATGGTCAGTTTTTAAATTTTTAACTATTCTAGTAGACATGTTTTGATATCTCATTGTGGTTTAACTGGTATTTCCCTCATGGCTAAGATGCTGAGCATCTTTACATGGGTTCATTTGACATCTGTATATCTTCTTTAGAGAAGTATTTATCCAGATCTTTTGCCCATCTGTTAATTCTTACAAGGAAAAATTGTTTTTTAAAATTATTATTAAGTTGTAAAAGTAGTATGCTATTATATGGCTATGTCACATATATCATACAATAGATATATATCATATATTGTCAAATACGTGCTTTGCAAACATTTTCTTCCAGTCTACAGTTTGTAGTCTTTTGAAGGCCAAACGTTTTTAACTTTGATATAATCCAATTGATACTTTTCTTCCATAGCTTGTACTTTTTAGCCCATATTTAAGAAATATTTACTAAACACAGTGTCACTAATATTGTCTCCCATGTACTTAATATCATGTTTCCAAAATAAATTTTGAAAGCAAATCATAAATACCAAAAAAGGAGTAAGACTTTCACTATCCAATCCTATCCTGAGTTAATGCCACAGAATCTCTGTCTAGTATCCTTAAGTTCCCTGTCCCTGATGGTCTAGACTGTACTCTGAAGAAAGCTAACAACTCCGCCGGGCTCGGTGGCTCAGCCTGTAATTCTGCACCTTTATGAGGCTGAGGTGAGTGGATTGCCTGAGCCCGCGGGTTCGAGACCCGCCTGGGTAGGCGAGACCTCATCTCTACAATAAATCAAAAAAATTAGCCGGGCATGGAAGCATGTGCCTGTAGTTCCGGCAACTCGGAAGGCTGAGGCGAAAGGATCGCCGGAGCCCAGCAGGTCGAGGCTGCGGTGGCCGAGAGCAGCCACTGCACTCCAGTCTGGGTGACAGTGAGACTCCAACTCAAAAATAAATAAAAATAAAAAGCTAACAACTCCATATAGAATATCACAAATTCTAAGTACTAGATTAGCAGAGATCAGTGGTGACCACTTAGTGCCCTCTATAAAAGCACCTCTATAATAATGCCTGGTTCGTCAAACCATCTTTTGCCTAATTCTGTTTTTTCTTTCTCAAAGACTGTAATCATCTTGTGTATCTGATTATTCAATGAATTTCTTCTTCAGGGCAATTGGACCAGAAAGTCCATAAACTCAAACTGCAAGGATATCCTTGAGTAGAACTTCCTCTGGTTAGAACTTATAATTAAGTAATTTTAGTAAAAAATATGCAATCCAATAGCTGACAAGATTCTATCAAATCTTTAAAAATAGAAGTACAGTCAACCATTGAATTCAGTAGAATCACATTAATTTACTATCTCAATCTTATAACACTGAGTGGAAGCCTTACGGAGTAATACAGAATTTTTACTTATATCTTTGTTCCAAAGGACCAGTTTTATTAATATAAACATTCAAGCAAGACTGGGTGCCTATGCACTTCTAAAGGCTAATGTTCAAACAAATATGCAATTCTCCCCTTTCTGTAAAATTCATTCTGATTCTCATTATTACCATGTCTTCAATAACCTCTGGCTATAAGAAATATGTGTCAAGATAGCTTAGACAACAGAGGGAAATTCATTATTTAAAACAGAAGTATAACTCAAATCCCAAGACAGACATGGGATGCCACTGACACCCAAAGTTCTAACTCTATCTCTCTCAGACTGCATGGTTTCACATATCTGCTTTTTTCAGATTGTCCATTTATTCATGAAATAGCTTTCTCTGATTCAGTACACAGCAGATGACAGATGCCTGACAGTTGTCAAGTTTACTTATCTTTAAGACCAACTTGCAGAGTCAAAGTGTCTCTCAATCCCGATTCTAAATTTGTAGGAGAAAAAGCCCAACTGGCTCAGCTTTGTTCATCCAAAGTACCTATGGCCTAGAAGACAGGGTCATGAGGGACACACCTGCCTGACAGAAGCCTTCTCTGTGTGTAAGGGGTGAAAACAAGAAAGTTCTCATAAAATGGGTGAATGTTGATAAGTTAGTGAGATACTGTAAAATGTGTCCATTACATATATAAATAAATAAGATTATAAAATCAAGATATAAAATATGAGGATTTATAGAGATCCATAATTGGCAAATGCTAAAAAAAATTTAAAGCTCTACTCAAACACTCTGCTGAATGGTTTCAACCTTTAATTATATATAAAAAGATTATCCATAGGACACAAATAATATTGACCACATCATAACTAAGTAAAGATTGGTTCTTCTTTCTATTTATTTGGCAAAGACAAGAAGAAAATTTAAAATATCCTACAAAAGTTGGCAAGAAATTCAGCAGAGATTTCTGGTTTCAGTTTTCATATGTGAAGAGCTGAGATTTTTCAATCCCATCCTTACAGAAAAAAACTAAACAATCTGAAAATCAATAACTTTTCTTGGTCTCATCAGAGAACTGAGGTCACAGAGAAAATTATCACTCCAAAATCTGGAGAGACAGTGCATCCAGTGACATACAGTAACTGATATCTGGTTACTTTGGAGTAAAAACTACTGGAGCCACAAACTGGCAGGAACGCTTACATGGTAATTTTGTTGAATTACTGGAAGCTAAGTATGAACTAGCATGAGAACAAGAAATTTCTGGGGCTTCCATCTTAGCAGAGCCCCACACTTTTATGAGCTTTCTGTCCAGAAATACCACCAGGCTCTCACAATGAAGATTCAAGAAATAATCCCTCCTGGTACTAGCAGTGGGAAGGGAAGAGTAACTGTAGAGCTTTCCACAAAAAATGGGACTGATCTCCTGGGAAAAGAGCTTTTGCAGAGCTCAATTCTGAAATCTTATCCAGCTGGGCAAAGGGAATGCCCCCTCACTCCAGGCCCTCCAGCCAGCCTTAGCCTTCCTGTCTTACCTCAAAGGGGAAAAATTAACTATAGTTAACTGAGGTCAGAACTTTAAAGAAATAGGTTAGGGACATCACAGCCAGAGGTAGGAGTAACAAGCAAGGAGGAAAAGCCTATACACTGAAGAAATACTGGAAGGCTCTAAGACACAGGCCTTCAAAAAAACAAAGATTTAAGGGGAAGATTATGGAATGTTCTCCTCCCAGACACCTTATCACTACCACCACAATCACAGCTCTAGTACAAATGGTGGATCATCATTAGACTAGCTGAGAGAGCTCAAGACACAAACTCTAATTGATGAGAAGTCCTTAGGGAAACCCAAAGAACAGAAGAAACATAACCAAAAACACTAGAGAAATTTGGGTGCCTATAGCACTAAACATAGCCCAACTACTAACCAAATTAACTTAAAACCTCACACTAAAAGTCTACTTACCTCAGTGTCCAATACCCAGCACAACATCCAGCTTTCAAGAAGAAATTACAAGTTAGGATAAAAAAAGAGAAAAAAATACCCTGAAGAGACAAAAGAATCAGAACTAAATTCATATATGATACAGAGTTGGAATTATCACACAAACAAGAAATTTAAAACAATTATGACTAATATGATAAGGACTCTGATGGAAAAGTAGACAACATGAAAGAACAGATGGGTAATATAAGCAGAAAGATAGAAACTAAGAAAGAATCTAAATAAACTGCTAGAAAATGAAAGCACAATAACAGAAATGAAAGATATCTTCAATGGGTTCAAAAGTAAAATTGCCATTGCTAAGGAAAGAATAAGAAAACTTGAAGATAGGTTAATAGAAACTTCCCAAACTGAAATACAAAGAGGAAAGAGGAAAAACAACAAAATATGCAAAAACTGTGAAACAATATCAAAAGGTAAAAGATATAGACAATTTAAATATTAGAATTAGAAGAGAAGGACAAAACAAATAAATATTTGAATAATGGCTAAGAGCTTTCTAAAAATCAATAGCAAACGCCAAACTACATATTCAGGAAGACTAGAGAACTCCAAGGATAAATACTGCAAAAGCACATGTACGTGGATCATATTTTTCAACAGCAGAAAACCAAAGACAAAAAGAAAATTTTAACAGAAGTCAAGAGGAGAGAGCCAGGCGTGGGAGGGCATCTAACCAATAGAGTAACAAAGGATAAGAATTACAATGAACCTCTTATCAAAAATCATGCAAGAAAGAAGCAAGTAGAATGAAATATATCAAGTATACATATACATAAAAAAATAAAAATTAAAAAAAACCTTCCATTTAGAAATCCATATTCTTTACCTTCACAAAGGTGAAGGAGTTCATTTCTGGGTGATGCATCCTTGACTTCTTCAGCTTTAACACTGTGGTAGATATGAGATTTGGCTCTGGATATCCATTCCATCCTCCTTCTAGAGAATACTCCTGTAAAGCAGAGAACAGAAAACTAAATAGTTTAATTCATAGGCTCCTCTGCAGTTAGAGTTCTTGGTGTGACTTAGGTTTAACCAATCACACTCAAAGGTGATTTGGAAAAAAACAGTCATTCATTGCAGAGGCCCTTTCTCCAATTGCTGCTGCTATTTCCACAGGCAGCACAGTCATGAAGAACCTTGGTTCTTCTGAGGCAGTATTGACAGTCAAGGCCCTAGCTTCATGGCTGTCAAAAGGCAGACCATGGGCCATACATTTTGCATTTTATAACAAATAGGCCATGGCTGTGTAACCAGGAGCAGAAGCTGCTTCCCAATCCTGGCTGTGACAGAATGTCTCTGGAGCTGGAGGTTTCCTGATCACAGCAGAAGGAGAAGTTGCCTAGGGGCCCTGATCCTGGGCTCTGGCATGGCAATCACTCCCGTACATTCCATTTTATAAAGTATTTATAATTCTTTATATATTTTTTTCCTGCTTAAACTAGAAGGAGTGGATTCATTTCTCTGCCGTTGAATTCTCTGTAACTGAATTCAGACCAATACATCCAGAAAGCCACATACTTTAGGTGTTATTGATTCCAACTGGCCCTTGTGTCTGTTACCAATTCTTTAGAACTTACAAGGAAAAGTGATAGAAGGTTAAGCTCTCCTAAACCTCCAAAGACAGTCAACTAAGCATGGGATCAAAATTAAAACTCAACATTTTATATAGCATTGTTATATAAAAGGACTGGTAGAGAGCATTAAAGTCAAATAATTGTCACCTACACAAAATTACTGTGAACATAACAAAATAAAAATCTCACAAATAGTACATAAAATAAATATAACTTAAGAAGTACTTATTCGATCACTCATATAACATAAAACTCAAAATAAAACTAATCAGGTTCTGAATTTTAGAGCTATTATGGATCAAAAATAAAAGTGAACATATGGGGACAGGGAGATGATACTATATCGTACTAAAATAAATATTTTAAGCGTAACTGTAAAGTTTTTTAAAAAACAAAGTAGACTTCTAGTATGCCACTTAATCCCTGGAGGAGAAAAAAAGCAAAATAGCAGCCATCTATAGAAAAATTCATATATAAGGAAATAGCAATTATGGCAAGGAAAAGTAAACTATAAAATGACAACATATCAAACACTTCAGATCATAAATGTGGATATTATAAATTTCTCAATTAAATGTTAAAGACACTATGCACTACTTACAAAAGAAACAACGAGAACAGAATGATTAAAATGAGTTAAAAATAAAAGCCTTATAGAAAATATATCAAACTCATACAAAAACAAAATACACCAAGGGTCACAATATTAATTTTAGACAAAATCACATTTAACATATAAATTATTAAGTGGGGGGAAATGATCATTTAAAAAATCGAACTCACAAAGCAGGGATATATAATTTCATTGATGAAACATATGAAATAAAAACTAAGAAGTACAAGGAGAAATGTATAGGCACACAGTTGTTTTAAGCTCATAAATTCCAATCTGGCATATTCTATTACTGCTAATAAAGAACATAGATATTTAATATAATATATGGAGGAGAAAAAAACATTTGTTCCTTGCATAACAAAAAAAATAAACTCTTTAAGAATATTCATCTGCTCATGGATATAGTGTAAAAAGCAAAACACACACTTTTTCTGAAAGAAAGTTGAATACAACTGGCTAAATTAAAATGTTTGTCATTCTAGGTACAAAGATTTATGTACAGATATTAACAATAGTTACTATTTGAGTGCTTACTATGTCCCATGCATTATGATAAGAGGTCTACATATATTTATACCCAACAATGGCAAGAATAATTTTTTTTAAAAAGACATAGGGAGTGAAGAATGTTTACTAACCTGGAACAACCATATGACATAATATGAAGTGGGATACCAAAGTAAATAAGAATGAATGCATCTACTTGCCTATGTGTATACATAAAAATAGCACGATTAACTTTTATACATGAAAATACAAACACTGAAACAAAAGCATCAAAATAGCAACAGCAGTTTTCTCTGAGTAGTAAGATTACATGTAATTTTTATTTTGATCTGTATATTTTTCTGTAGTTTCCAAACTTTTTTCCTATAACCTATTTCTATTTCATCACCAAGAAAATGAGTTTGAAAATAAAACACATAGGGAAAGTGATGAATAAAATGTCAACTCATTATAATATGAAACAAGTCCATTTTCTCATTACAATATGAAACAGGACCCTTTATTTTAAATTCAACTTTAAAAATTAACAGCAACCAGATGAACTAAATAGATGTTCTCTCCACTGTAGCAATGTTGATGGCATAGTTTAGTATATCTACCAAAATATGTTGGAGTTGACTTGAGCAAACCTATTAGTTATAACAAGGAAAAACAGAATAACAACAACAAAATAGCAGCCCAGAAAAGAAACTAACAACCAAAATACCACCATGGTATTCAGCAGACATGTTTTTGTCATACATGTCACTGTTATTGATTGTGGCCCAGGCAATTGTGTTTTATAGAACAGGTCAATCAGAAATATTGTAGAAATAAAAAACTATATAGGATGCTTGCATGGAAAAATTTGCCCAAACTGACTGACATTGATTAAAGTATTAAACTATCATACTTTGGAAAAGAATTAACTAGTAGTTTCCAAGACAAAAATAAATAAGACTTACTTGGAGAATATAAAACCTATGAAGCTTATGGAGAGGTAAGCGCACATACACTATGTTTTTGTGAAATCCAGAATCAATGGGAATAATCACCAGAAAATTAAAAGTGCAGGAAAGTAAGATTGTTTTGAGGAAGAATCCACATATGAAGTGACGTGTCATTTAAAGCTCTCCTTCATCTCCTCAATTATATTTGACAATTATTTATATAATACAATATAAATGAATAAATGTATTATAATAAGTGATGCATAATTATGATTTGTCATTTGCTATATTAAGTCCAACACATCTGGTTTAATCCTTTCATCAGCACCATGTAGTAGACATTATTAGCATCTCGTTGTTCACAGATGACATAACTAAGGCTTAAAATTTTTTTTCAATTGTCCAACTAGAAAATGGTGAACCCCCACCTTAATTATTATGCTGTGCTATATAATTAGTAGCATGTCAGTAGATATTTATATCTGAACATGAAATTATTTGTATCAACTTTTCTTCATTTGTGAGTGCCTTTTGTCCAATACTCCAACTACTTTAAACCTAAATTAACTATAAATTAAAATATTCAGAACAAACAGGGCAGTAAAGTTAGAACTACCCTATGTTTTCAGTTTGAATTGGTATGGAAAAATTTTCATAATTAGAAAGTGGAAGTGAAGGACCAACTGTGGCTCTCTGAAGGTCACTGTGGGCTACCTGCAGGGTAGACTGGCACAGGCCTGGCCACAGGTTTCAGTTGGTCCTGGCTTTCCACTCTTCATCCACCTCTTCTCCTCAATGGCAGTCCCAGGGCCACCCAGAGGCCTTAGCTACCCAAAGTCACAGCTCATCATAGACCTTCCATGGGTTTTCCCTTCAGTCTCATTTTGACAGCTGGACATACTTTGCCAAATTTTGCTATTAACTATGTAGTTGCTGATTTTATCTCTGATCGTTCAACTTCCATTTTGGAACTTCTCTTTTTAGCTCCATCCACAACTATATATATTCTAATTCTTACAATAAATATCTTATCCCATAACTCATAATAGTTCTGTTTCTATGATTGAACCCTGACTAATGCAGCAAGTATACCTTTTAAATAAAATATAAACTTATCAAAACACTTTCTATTAAGTATATTTTCAAACACAATGAATGCAGGGTATAAATCTCAATAGTCTTTCAACCTAAAGAAGAAGGAAATACTAAGGAAGGTTAGTCATCCTATGTTTTGTTCAGATCAAAGTACAAATAGAAAAAAAAATCTGGCAGGGCTCGGTGGCTCAACCTGTAATCCCAGTGCTTTGGGAGGCCGAGGTGAGTGGATTGCCTGAGCCCACGGGTTTGAGACCCGCCTGGGCAACTTGGCAAGATCTCATATCTACAATAAATCAAAAATTAGCCGGGCATGGTAGCACGCACGCACCTGTAGTTCCAGCTACTTAGAAGGCTTAGGCGGAAGGATTGCTGGAGCCCAGCAGGTCGAGGCTGCAGTGGCCGGGAGCAGCCACTGCACTTTAGTCTGAGTAAGAGTGAGACTCCAACTCGAAAAAAAAAAAATCTGATATTGCTGAAATTAAATTTTCGGTCAGTAATAATACGCTTGTTTCCAAATAGAAGTCATATTTCAATTAGCAAAAACAAATGAACAATTATTCATATTGTGTGGATTGCTTACTATCTACAAGGCTATTAAAGGCCCTAATAAGCCATAAAAACATCTGGTTTTAGCCAGGCTCAGTGGCTCAGCCTGTAATCCCGCGCCTTTGGGAGGCCGAGGTGAGTGGATCACCTGAGCCCGCGGGTTCGAGACCCGCCTGGGCAGCAAGACCTCATCTCTACAATAAATCAAAAAATTAGCTGAGTGTGGTAGCGCGCGCCTGTAATTCCAGCTACTCGGAAGGCTGAGGCGGAGGATCGCCAGAGCCCAGCAGGTGAGGCTGCGGTGGCCGGGAGCGGCCACTGCACTCCAGTCTAGGTGATAGAGTGAGACTCCAATTCAAAAAAAAAAAAAATCTGGTTTTATCTGAGAACCCCCCCAAAATACTGTACTCTTACTCAACCTACCATTCAATGAAAACCTGTACAGATTAAAGATATATCCAGGATACTATTACCAAGACACTTTGTCACTTTTTCAACACAAGAAACCCAGCTCCCAAATACCTGTATGAAATAATATGTCTAATTGGAAACCTGGAAGTAAAAGATATGCACTTAAAATATGCCCAGAATTGTGCTACAAAGTCCACTGTAATAGCCTAGTGTGTGAGTATGTGTAAGTGTGAATCTTTGGGGAAACAGTAGTGGTCAATTAAAAGTTATGTCACCAGATTAGACAATATGCTGTAAGTTACAAGGAAAAGAATATCCAAATCAAATCGATTAAAAAAACAAAAGTGAAGTGGGGGCATTTAATGGCTCATGGACCTTAGTGAATGGGCAAGGGTAATTCTGAGTACACCTGTATCTAGGGGCTCAAACCATGTCACTAGAACCCAATGTGTCTACATCCTCCGTCTGTGTTGGTTGCACCCTAGGTATCCACATCCAGCATAGTGATAGAAGAGGAATAAAATGACTGCCAGCAGCTCAGATTTACATTCTTTTCTTCTCAGCCAAAGCAGAAAGGAAGAGCTTCTCTTCCCTAACAGGTTGAACAAAATTTCTGGATCTTGATTACAGTGGTCCAAGTTAGTCCACATGCCTATCTTGAAATCAAGAAATAAACTAAGATAAGTAAATAAACTTAGGGAAATTTCGTTCCAGCTTTGCTTCTTTTAGCTTGGTAATAGCGAGTGCTACTTGACTTTTCTTTGACCAAGTAGCACTCACTATAACTTTATCCTCGGTATCTGTGACACTGAGGAATATAGAAACCAAGAAATCTATGATTACCAGAAGAATACTGATTAGAACTGGCCTTGCAGAATGTCCTCAAAACATTCTAGCTTTAAAAAAAAAAAAAACTCATACCAACTCTCAAAGTTTCAGTCATGCTTCCAGACAGATCAGCATTTGTGGCAGAAACTGTTCTCAACTTTTATTAAAGACCTCATTTGCCAGTAGGTTCATATATTTTTTAAATGTCTGGCCTAATTTATTTCAAATCTGTTCATATCACACATTTTGCTTGGCTATAATTAGTCAATAAGACTTATTAGCATAGTAGTAGCTCCAAGAAACTCTTTACTACAAGTCAGCAAGGATTTTTGTTTTAATGTATTTCTTGACTCTCAAGACAAGTGTTTGTTTTTTCCTCCTGGAATAAGCCACCACATTTGGTTTCTTCTTTTCACCCCTTGAGGATAGCTATTATCATTAGAAGGGAGCATTAGTATAAATTCTTAAAGTAACACACCAAAAGGATTGAGTTGAGTTTAAGCAGTCTCGATTCTGTGACTATAGTGTTGTGAAACTTCCAGGCATCAGGAGAAAAAAAGTTAAAACAAATCCTTTACCAGCTGCTACATGTGGGGTGAATCAATAACACTAACTGACAACTTTTCATATGAAATTCAAGCAGTCTGAAGTTTCCTTTTCCTATTCCCTGAATATCTGTTCTCTGTACTTCAAAGGACTGTCTGCTACAGAGCAAGGAGAGGTGGCTCATACACAACGACACTCCTTTTCTGTTTAAATCATAACATTCAGCAGTTCTGGGGGCTGCCAGGCAAGGATAAAAGGGCACAGGGCTTTGATTGTTTATTCTTCAATAGCAAAGGCAGAGAAGCACCATGAACAAGGGCACAGCTAAGGAGACGAGCATGGCTGGGTTCCAAATACAGCTCTGCCACTTATCAGTCTTGTGTGTGACCTTGAGCAAATTATTTAACTTCCCAATTCCTCCTTTTCTCGTTTGTAAAATGAATATATAGCAATTCCTCAGTATCCATGGGGGATTGGTTCCATGACCTCCATCTCTACAGATACCAAAGTCGCGTCTCATATAAAATGGCATAGTATTTACATATCACCTACATACATCCTCTTGAATACATGCTTTAAATTACCTCTAGATAATTTACTATATCTAATACAATGTAAATGCCAAGTAAATAGTTGTTATAATATATTGCTTTTTATTTGTATTATTTTATACTGCTGTACTCTTATTTTTGTTGTTTTCAAATCAGCCAAGCAAACTTCAGGAGACAGCAGCTATCCCACGCCAGGGATTTTCTGGTATCATTTTGCAGTTGAGCTCATTCTGTAGGAAGATGAATGGAAATGAAATCAATTAATATGAAGATTTTCATCAATGCCAAAATGCTGCTAATGTTCTAAGCATCTAAGGAAAAGGAGTAGGCTATTCATCTTTCTTGGCTCCTTCAAGAGTTTTAGGACAGGCACAACTCTCCCACACTTTCCAGTTACAGTGGTGGGCCATATAGCAATACACTAAGGTTTAGGTGACTTGTGGAGCAGAGCTGAGATTTTTTGTTTCTATTCATTGGTATAAACTCTCACACCTAAAGTTATATTTTCATTTCTGAAAACAGTATTTCTATTCTTTACCTGAATATATCTTTGAGCATCCAGCTTCTAGTCAGAAACAGGATCTCGATCATTTAAAGAAAAGCTGCTACCCATTCTGTTAGTCTCTGTTAGTGAAATAAGAAAGAAGCCATTTCACTTGACAAAAACAATGGAATCATGTCTATCTGCCATCAGGAAAATAGAAATCAAAACTACAGTGAATTATTACTTCATGCTTCATATCCATTAGAATGATTATTTCTAAAAAGACAGATAAAAACAGGTGTTAGGTGTGGATATGGAGAAACTGAAACCCTCACACAGTGCTGGTGGGAATTTAAAATGGAATAACCACTTGGGAAAACAGGCCGTTCCTTGAAAGGTTAAACATCATGATACTAAAAGGCCCAGAAATTTCACTTCTAGGTATACACCCAAGAAAAACGAAAACATCCCCGCACAAAAACTTGTACGCAAATGTTCACAGCAGCATTATTCATACTAGCCAAAAAGTGGAAACAACTTACACATCCACCAACTGATGAATGAATAAACAAAATGTAAAATATCCATAAAATAGAACAGTATTCAGCAATAAAAGGAATGAAGTGCTGATACATGATACATCATGGGTGAAACTTGAAAATATTATGCTAAGTGAAAGAAGATAGTCATGAAAGACCGCATGTTAGATGATTCCGTTTACATGAAATTGTTAGACTAGGCAAATCTATAGAGGAAAAACTGGATTAGAGGTTGCTAAAAACCAGGGGAGGAGGAATAGGAAATTGCTGCTAATGGGTATAGGGTACTGGGGAGGTGATGAACATGTTCCAAATTTAGATAGTGATGATGGGTGCAGAACTTTGTGAATGTACTAAAAAACATTCACTTGTACATTTCAAATGGTTGAATTGTATGGTGTGTGAGTTATATCTCAATGAAGCCATTTCTGTAAAACCATTGGACATTGTAGGCAGAATAAATTGTCTTCACCCAAAGTGTTTCTCTTTTTGTCATTATTCAGAGTTTACTTCCCTAATATGATTTCACAGATTTGAGGAAGGCCTCAGTTTCCCTGAAACATCTCCTGCTTGCCCTGCTCCTGTTTGACTAGCTTGTAAAATTATACCTTAATTTCACACCTTCTGCTTAAGGCATTGCTTCTAACAAATATTCAAAATAGCTTAGGGAAAGATTTCTCATTGAGCTTTATCAGTCATGTGCTATTTAGTATGAATGAGTTTGTCAGATCTTTTACTGACAGTGACATTTGATTGAGGGCAAACGGAATGAGAATAAACTGCCAGGGGATGAAAGAAGATGGCATCCAGAAAAAGTAAGTTGGGGGCACATAATTCTTCCCTTAATATTTATGAACAGCATTGATCCTATTGCCTGCCTTTGCTCATGCCTTGACTTGTCTCCTCTGTCTCTCTTTTGTTTCCATCTACAGATCCATATAATCTCTGTATGCTAGGGCCTGATTCAAAGGTCACGTACACCAAAGCCATGACTGTATAAATCTACTACTTATATTTCTATTTCCTCTGATTTTCATCCATCTCTTTATCTATTTGAATTTGAAATTACATTGAAACTTTTTCAAGCAGCTTCATATATATGAGTTCTGCTCTCTAAACATAAAATTAGTTCTGTAGCAACATCCCTAGGTCATAGATGGTGGCTAGGTTTTGTTTGGAGGATCAACTCCAATTGATGGTCAAGAGCTGTCCAAAAAGGACTCCAAACCATGTCCACTCTCAGCAAGGAGGCATGCTGTGACCAATTAGCTATTTCTGCAATGAACATGGGAAGGAGTAAAAAATATACATGCCACTTCTCACAGCTATCACTACTTATGAAGTTTTTTGTTCCACTGCCTTATAATCAGACATGAGTTTTACATACACAGTAGAAAATCTTTCTTCATTTTTGCATACCTGCATGGGCTGCATGGGCTGCCCTGCTACTGAGATCATTTGCTAATAATCCTAATGCTCTGTACTCTATAACACTATATCACCTGCCCACACTACCTATGTGACCTAGATCTTCTGACCTCTATAAAGAAGAGGAATAATTTTAAAATATGTACATTTGACATATTTCGCAGCAGACACTGTTGATAGGCTAACAGACATCCATCCTCCTACCCCTCTTTCCTCCAACTGAAAATAATTACAATGTTGTCCCATTATCTATCCTTCTCCATGGGTCACTGTATTCAAGAATGTCTGGGGTCACCATAAAGCAAAGGTTGGAAGTCTGTTTGAAGTCAACCTTGTCAGTCCTATTCCTATTAAAACCATCTGGGGGTTGGTTTAATGCATGAATGCGATCGATGCAAGTCTGACCAAAAAGGAAGGCCCCGGGACTGGAGGCATCTGAGAAAGTCTCTTGCCCCATTCACCTTTAAGACTCACAGAAATATTCTCTTCTGTCCTGGATGTTATTAAATGTGGATACTATGCCCAGAACTGCTATAGCTTTATGCCGTGAGTCTGAGAACAAGGTTTACCCACAGAGAAGGGAGAAACAGAGAAAATTTACAAAGAGACAGAACCAGAATCATGATAACCTGCACCTGGGGTTTGCCAATTTGCCCCACACTACATCTTTTAATTAGTACTGGTACTATTACTCCAAGAGGTAACAATCCTGGTATTGTTTAAACCCACTTGATTCCAGTTTAATAAAGCTTCACACTAAGTGATTCATGTGCACATAGCTATACTTATATATTTGACAGCACAGACATAAACATCAATCTTTAATTGCAATATCTTTATTCAGTGTGTAGGTGTAACTGCAGAATCAGCCTAATCTTGTTCAACTTTGTATAATAAAATGGTGAGTTATTTTTCAGTTTTCATAGACCCCCAGATTGTAAGTTATGAGCATGTCCAGATGAACCAAGCAAGCAACCACAGCAGAACCTAAGTGTTCACACCAAGGAACAGGGACCAAATCAAGAAGCAGACACCACATGACACAATCTAGGAGCCAATCAGATCAATCTGTGGCATCACTCCATGACATAATCCAGTCAGAGCATGCCTCCTGCCATCATCCCACTGCACAATCCAATCAGATCATGTCTCATTATTCTCTGACTATAAAATCTCCTCAAACTCCCAGTTTAGGGAGACTGATTTGAGCCTGACCCCTATCTCCTTGCTTGTCAATAAACCTTTCTCAATGGAAAAAAAAAAACAACGTAGTGCTTCAGTGTTTGACTTTCTGCTGTGTGCAGGCAAATGGACTCAGTTTGGTTCAGAAATGTGTGTGTGGGTGTGTGTGTGTGTGTGTGTGTGTGTGTGTGTGTGTGTGTGTAATTTAAAACTGTTCCTTCTATGAGGTAGCCATTTTATAGGAAGTAGCTTCAATTAAAATATAAAGTAACTGAGCCCTAAACATGTCCAAGATCACACAATCAGTTGCATTCTTCATTCATTTCTCTAGGCCCTCTAGAGAAATGCCTGGCTCAATGCCTGGTATTGACATTATTGGGCAACACAATTATTGTTCCATCAAAAAAGAAAAAGTGCACTTTTTGTGCCAGGCATTGATCTAAGGATTAGTGATACATCTGAAGGAACCCTGCCCTCATGGAACTTTTAGTTGGTAGTAAAGAAATATATTAGATAACTACTGGGAGAAAATATTACACAATTAAAACTGTAATTAGGTCCTATGAAAGAAAAGTTCTTATGACTGTTTAAAAGAATATGAAAGTGTAATAAAGAGTAACCTAACCTGGACCAGGATGTCAGAATGGCCTTCCCCAGGGAAGTAAAGTTAGGAAGAAGTAAGTTCGTTGGGAGATGAGGAGGGAAGCATTTCAGGGAAGAAGTAACAGAGTGTGAGCATGTGCAAGGTCCTAAGGCAGGAAGGAGCTGGGTCACTCCAGAAACCAAGAGAAGGCCAATCTGCAGGAACATGATGCCCATAGGGGCATGGATATACCAGGGACAAGATGACTGGGCCAAGAGTGTTAAGAACCTGACGCCATAAAAGAGTTTTTGTTAGGGAAGTGATGGACTGGATTTACTGCATACTTTAAAAGATTTGAAGAATGGATTGAAGAGAGGCAAAAGAGGAAAGAGTGTACAAAAATATTATTTAAGGGTAGACAAACGATATTGGCTTGGACAAACTAATTCTTCCTAAATTCTTCTGCCACACAAATCCTCCCTGCATTCCAAAGCCCTGTATAGTTCCTACCCTGGCAACAGACAATTCACAAATCTTTATGGCACTGGGATTCAATAGCCTTTAAATTTAAGACAGTGGACAAGAGTCAAAGAGAAGCATTCTCCTGGAGCCTTTCACAAAAGTGGAAGCCTTAATTTTCCAGCCTCACTGTGTTTTGTTTGTTTGTGTTTGCTTGTATGTCTTTGAGTTGGGTTCTCACTCTGTCAACCAAGTTGAAGTGCAATGGTATGATCATGGCTCGCCACATCCTCCCTCTTAGTCTCCTGAGTAGCTGGGAAAACAGGAGCAGATCACCAAGCCCAGCTAAATTTGTTATTTTTATTTTTTTAGAAATGAAAATTAAAACTACACTCAGATACCGCCTAACTCCAGTCAGAATGGCCATCAATAACTCAAAAAATAAAGATGCTGGAGAGGATGTGGTGAAAAGGGAACAATTCTACACTGTTGGTGGGAATGTAAACTAGTACAGCCTCTGTGGAAAACAGTGTGGCGATTCCTAAAAGTTCTAAAACTCAACCTTCCATATGACCCCACAATTCCCCTACTGGGAATATACCCGGAAGAACTCAAATCACCCTATAAAAAAGATATCTGCACACGCGTGTTTATTGCAGCATTGTTCACAATAGCAAGAACATGGAACCAACTGTGCTGCCCATCAAAAGAGGACTGGATTAAAAAAATGTGATACATAGACACAATGCAATACTACGCAGCCATAAAAAAGAACAAAATCATGAACTTTGCAGCAATCTGGATGGACTTAGAGTCTATAGTACAAAGTGATCTTTCACAGAAACAGCCAACTGAGCATCACATGTTCTCATTCATAAGTGGACCTTGAACAGCTATAGTTATACTATAAGAAAAGGATTGCAGGAAACTGCAGGGGCGTGGTGCAATGGGGAGGTGAAATCAGCAGTAGTGGGAAACTGCCTGGGGAAGGGGGTACACCTCATCAATAAGGGTACCCGCACAATGAATATTTGTATCCTAACCCTGAATTGTACCCCACAATTTTAAAATAAAAAATTTAAAGATAAAAAAAAGAGATCCCATTATGTTGCTCAGGATAACATACTGTGTTCTTAAACAATTATTTTTTGGCCAGGCACAGATGCTCACTCCTGTAATCCCAGCACTTTGGGAGGCCCTGGCAGGAGGACCACTTGAGTCCAGGAGTCTGAGACCAGTCTGGGTAACATGGCCAGACCTCATCTCTACAAAAAGTTAGCCAGGCTTAGTGGTGTGAACCTGTCATCCCAACTACACAAGAGTCTAAGGCATGAGGATCACCTGAGCCCAGGGGTTCAAAGCTGCAGTGAGCCAAGATCATGCCACTAAGCCTCCAGCCAGGGCCAAAGAGTGAGATCCTACCCTCCTCTCCAAAAAAAAAAATTTTTTTCACGTCCTCTCATGCACAGGGCTTATGCCAGAGATCCCTTAGGCCTAGGTCCAGGAGTGACCTTGTTAAGTAACACAACATGGTTTTACTGTTGAAACTCTTGCTCCGTCCAAGATAAACTGATGGCTAGGTACATGGTGCATGCCTATGCCACTGAATGAACTAAGCTGCCATAGAGACAAGAATGCGAAATATAAGCCGGTCCTATGTCAAAGAGCAACTATGACAAATGGCAGCCTTCGTTGAGACTTATCCACTTGCAACCCTTCTTTTTGTTAATAAAGGAAAGATCTAGTTTTGTAGTCAGGGTGTGTGAGTTTGTGACAAAACAGTCAATACCAGGGACAGGACAATGCGAGATGAGTGGCAGCTCTGGGGCCTGCGCGGCAGAAGCGTGGCAGAGGAGACCCACCGGCACTGCCCATGCAGACGGTCGCAAAGGCCTCCGCGGTGCTTCTGCGCAGGCGCGTGGTGGGCGACGGCCACAGAGGCAGTGGGCGCCGGAGCGAGGGGGAGTGGGGGATGCCCAGCGGTGCGTGCAGCCGCTGTCCTCCAGCACGAGGCGGATGTGCTCCTTCGCCCCACCTTTCCGGGGCCTGTGGCTGGAAAAGCTTCCCCGGAGTCTTCATCACTCACAACCCCCAGCGGGGCCTGAGGAGAAGCCGGGGCTGCAGGCCTCGCCCCCGCCATCCTCCAACAGGCCAGGGAGCTTCGGGCCCGCCTCGGTGGAGGCCCCTATAGACACGGGAGCACACCCCCCTGACGGCCGGGGCCCACGGCCCTGCGGCAGCTGCCCTCCCACAACGAGGCCCCTCGTCCTGGTGAGCACCGCGGGCTCTCTTCCCGGAGGCCTCCCGGCAGCCTCCGGGGCCCCTCGTCCCGGCAACCCCCGCGGGCCCCCTTCCCGGCGAGCACCGCGGCTGTGGGTCGCGGATTCCGAACGAGCATGCAAGGGAGAGAGACGGCACGAGGGAGGTGCGCTTGGGAGAGGGAGATTCAGCACGTTCAATTGTGGATCCGAAAAGGGCCCAACTTACTCTTAGAACTGATTTTTATTTTTATTTGTTTAAAGATAGAAGTCGACCCTCCCAGTCTTAAAACTTAATTTTGTCTACTCTCAGTTCCTTCCTGGCACAGCCAGCCCCCCACGAGAGACTGAACCGAAACTCACCAGATTGCCGCATCCAGGTGGTAAGAGGCCAGATCCCTCACTTGGCTGCGATTGCTTCCTTACCCCTGCCTCATTCTTGTTTTCCCAGACACAGAGTTACATTCATTCCCCCACTGCATAAGCCCCCAGCGTCCATCCGTGGGAACATGGATTTGAGACTGATCTCCCGTTCTTCTCAGCGGATATCATCTGAATAAAAAGCCGTCTTCCTTGGCAGTATTCCCTGTCTCGGCAATTGGCTTTTTGTATGGGGAGCAGCAGGACTCTCACCTGACTCCTGGCGTTTGGGTAGCAGATCCAAAATTGTTTGGTTTTTTGTTTTTTTTTTTTAACTGGTTTGGTGATTCCCTCTTGAAAACGTGTAAGATTCCGCAAGACTTGAAGTTCTGAAACTTTGGCAGACCCCAAAATTGGACTTAACATGCTGAGCAATAATTACAAAGTGAAAATACACAAAATTGCCTTCTGGAACGTTCGTAGTAGATGTTTTCATCAGGCTAATGCACAGATAAGAATAGTAAAAACAGCAGCCAAATAAATGACAGAATTACCCATCTTATACCTAAATTGAAATTAACCCTTTAGGATTAAAGTGGCCCCAAGGTGTTCCATGTACAGTGAAGAAAACCAACTGGAGCCTAAAATTAAGAGGAAAGTAGAACAGATATGTCACTGTAGTACATATTAGCCTACTTCTCCTCTGTCTCCTGTTTCAAAAGACGGTTGGACTGAAATGATTCAGTGTGTTCAGTAGAGTGATGATGATGATGATGAAGATAGTAACAGGTCTTACAGAAAACATATCTCCTGAGACTGATGATTAAGCATGTTCTTCCCTTGGCACCATTCTCTGGAAAAGAAAAAGCAGCACTAAATGAAACTATCTGCAGTGTACACCATGAACTAAGAAGTAGTCCCACAGGTCCAGAGTTAAAGATTGCATCCTTACCCCTGCCTAATTCCTGTTTATCCAGACACAGAGTTACATTCATTCCCCCACTGCATAAGCCCCCAGCTTCCATCCGTGGGAATGTGGATTTGAGACTGATCTCCCGTTCTTCTCAGTGGATATCATCTGAATAAAAAGTCGTCTTCCTTGGCAGTATTCCCTGTCTCGGCAATTGGCTTTTTGTATGGGGAGCAGCAGGACTCTCACCTGACTCCTGGCATTTCCATTACCAAGGAAAGCAAGAATGAAATGACTGACTAGTCTGGTAATTCTATTGCCAACACACCTCTAAAATGTGCTAAAGTGATTTCTCAACAAATTTTAGTTGATCCTATATTTTTTAACTCCTAGAATTTCCTTTGAAGATGTTATTCTAAACTGTAGAAGTAAACTATAGAAACACCCTTCTGACTATTAAAAATGCCTATAATTTTTTGTTTAGATTTTATCAAGATACAATTAGAAGAGTTAAAACATGATTCTGTAGTTATTACTTTAAATACTTTTGTCCTAACTAAATGTGAATAGAGTAATGTCTGAAAATTACCAGTAATGTTTCTGCAGATGGTACCAGCAACTTATCAAAGGCTGAAAGTAAGCCCATAAATGAATAAGAATAGAGTTTGGAATATTTACAAAGGAATAATTAGGTTAACAATTCTGGAAGAATAATATATTATTTTAAATTTTCAAACTGGCCTTGATCCTCTGGCAAATATGATATTCAAAAGTATTACTAACATTAGTATAAGGAATTATGTTTCTAATTTTTATGTGAAAATTTTCTTTGAAGTTTACCAATAGCAAATGTGTTGCCTATGAAGGAAGCATCAAAAGAAGGTGTGTGCAAAAAGAAAACAAAATGTAAAATATGTACTTTGAATCTAAAATACCACTTTGAAACCAATCAGAATTCCAGTGTTTTGATGATGAGAAAGCTACCAGACAGCCAGGCTATTTCCATTCATCCTATGAAAAAAAATTGATAGTATTATCTACCACCTCCAGGTAAGTAGGCATCTGTTACTTATGAGGGCTCATGCTGCCTAAATGAGGGAAACTTTCTTTTTTTTTTTTTCTTCCTTCATTGAAAGTGGACTAGACTAGATAAAGAAAATGTGGGCGAAACTTTCTTAAAGATGTTATCACAGATTTTTATTTTAAGTCAATTTTCCACTAAAATGTTAGCAAATCTTTATAGCAAATCTATCATATATATATATATTTGCTTTCTGGTGTCACACTAAGTTTTGAATTCCAACACTGCTACTCATAGCATGACATTTAGGAAGTTAATCTATCTCTACCTGTGTTTCCCCATTTTAAAAATACAAATAAGAATAATAGTATTTACCTAAAAGGGTTATTGTGAGAAATAAGATAATACATGACAAACCCTAGGAAAAGTACCTGGCACATACAAAGTGTTCAATAAATGCTAGTTTATTATTTTTTATTGTTATAGTGTGGTAAGCCTCTTGAAATGTGTCACTACCCTAGATTAGGTAATATTTGTTAAGCAAATACAAAAGTATGGTTTTATTAATTTATTTAAGTAAAAGATATTCTAAGTGCCAAAAAAATTATGTCACCACATCAATCACCATATTTAAGAACATATTTGTTGTCTTATGGGAGTATGCTTCTACCTAATCAAAAACAGCTATTATCAAGCTATTGTACAAGTTATAAAGAAGGAGAATCAGAACTCTGTCCTGCTTTCCCACACAAAAGCAATCATTATCTGATTAATAAAAAATTATTATTAATGACTTAAATTCTCATCATAATATTTAAGGCCCAATTTAATATAAGTATAAATAAGTGTGAGGAGACACCAATTCTGTTTTGCTCATAATCAAGCTCTGTCTACAAATTAAAGGTCAATTAATTCTCGACTACATTGTCAAAATTGCAAACAGTTTCACTCTGTTGTGAAGACATGTTTCTGCAAGGTGATAAGCCAATAATGGAACAGCCATGCTTAAATCTTGCTTGTTTCTTAGGAGATACATTAACATAAGAACTCAAATTTGCAATTCAACAAGAAGGACATGGCCTGTATTGTAAAAGGAATTTTTTTTTTTTTAAGTTGGATTCTCACTCTGTCATACAGGCTGGAGTGCAGTGGCACACTCATGGCCACCCCAGCGTCGACCTGCTGGGCTCCAGCAATCCTTCCTTCCGCCTCAGCCTTCCAAGTAGCCGGAACTACAGCCACACGCTACCATGCCAGGCTAATTTTTTATTTATTGTAGGACTAGGTGTCACCAGGTTGCCAGGGCTATTCTCGAACCTGAAGGCTCAGGCAATCCACTCTCCTTGGCATCCCAAAGAGCTGGGATTACAGGTTGAGACAGTGAGCCCAGCCAGAAATTTATTAAATTGCACACTAATAGGTCTGTGACTTTTCCTTTAAAAAAGAAAAGAATGGACTATATTAGGTAAACCTGGCATTAATAAACAAATTGACAAAGATTATAACTTACCACAGGGAGGCTTCGAACAACTCAAGAGTCATAAAACTGTCCACAAATATCTTAAACTCTTAAATCAACTATAGTATACAAAGAGGCATAGGGAAGCAGTTCATTACAAAATTCAGGGCAAATGATTTTTTTTTTTTTGGTAGAGTTAAGAAATATAAATATATCATCAATTATCTGCCTCATTTTCCAAAATTGTACCTTAGGTAATATATCTCAAAATCTATTCTAATTATTCAGTTCATTGGCGCTTTTCATATAGTTTTATTTTACCAGATTTTTTAACACTGATATAGTTTTAGGGTTTACTTGGGGCCAAGGGAAAAATTTCCCCTTTACTCTCTGAATGTTCATTAAAAAATGAACTCACAAATGGCATATTAATTGAAGAAAAAGCATATAACTTTATTTAATGTGTACACATGGGGAATCATCCTTCTTTCCATATGTACTTGTTAAATAAATTTGTGTTTTCTCTAATTATTTTGCTTTTGGGGAGTTGCTTTTTCAGTGACTCTTCAGAGGGGGAATGGGAAATTTTCCCCTAGCTCCAGGAGTCTGGCAGTGTGAACAAGGTAATCAAAGTTCTGCTCTTCTAGAAGCCACAGTGAAGGGAATCCATGGCCTGATAAGTCAGCATAAGGGCAAGAATTTCTTAACAGCCAGGCTCCTGGACTCTCTTTCTGTGAGATCTGGTCAAGCAGACAGTAAAAATCAATTTCCTCTGCAAAGTTTTGATTAATGAGAGAAAAAAAAAACCCAACTAGCCTTGGTGCAGCTACTCTGATGAACTTCTTGGTACTTTGTAGCATAATTATTCATATTGTTTGATTCCTTTGCCTTTCCTAAGTATGATTGTCTTTTTGTGTCAAAAAGAGAGGTCCTGGATGAGATTCCTTCTCATCCAGTCCTTGAGAGCTTGACTTGTGACCAAATGAGAGCACCCTTTCTTGGTCTGCCATCCAGGGGATATGATATTTTGGGTCCAATCGGGGCCAGTCTGAAAGGGCTGACAACCTGAGAATTTTTGTTCTGATCGTGTCAAGGTCTCAGGAGAGTTTGCCTACCTTAGTTTATTTCTGGGAGTGTGGGGAAATCTTTGGGATTGCCTCTTCTCTGAGCAGAATATTGGATGAGTCACACTGCAATAAGTACACCATTGGGAATTCTAATCAATCAGTGGCCAAAAGATGGATCTTTTAAATTAGAAAGACTCCTGAATTTTTTTTTTTAAAGAATTTTAGAGCTCTTATTCTAAACAATTGATGGGAAGATTTAAATCAAAAGAAAGGCATATAATAGTGTCATAACTAGCCTTAGTAATTATCTTGACTAAATTAAAGAGCAAATATCTGACTTAAAACAAAGTTAAAATCCTTGGTACACCAAGACTGCCTGCTTTAGATACCCTGTGGGAGTAACAATGGCCACTGCACCTTGTTACCTAATAATTAAAATTCTGCGCTTTCATCACCAGGGCCTAAATTTGATAAAAGGTCAGAGAATCAGCCGTCTTGATTTGATATTTGTGTGATTTTTGACTTTGTGGGGTATTCACTTGTTGATCCTTTCCCTTTTAACTTCCTGCGTTGTTCTGTCTGTGGAAGGCGCACGAGGCTTTCAGCCTTTTTTGTGTAAATAATCAGCAGCGAAGCTGAAGGCCTAAAAAATATGCTAGAAAAATTTTCCTTTGTTTGAGTTGTCTTTGGGATGATTCTAAATCATGTGAGGACTGCTTTGTACCTCTTGAGAAGATACCTCCAGCATCCTTGCTTAAGTCATAACCCTTAGTTAAAGCTTGACTTAAAATGGTACCTCTGAGCCAGGCTCGGTGGCTCAGCCTGTAATCCCGCGCCTTTGGGAGGCTGAGGTGAGTGGATTGCCTGAGCCGGCGGGTTCGAGACCCGCCTGGGCAGCTTGGTGAGACCTCATCTCTACAATAAATCAAAAATTAGCCGGGTAAGGTAGCGCACACCTATAGTTCCAGCTACTTGGAAGGCTGAGGCAGAAGGATCGCCAGAGCCCAAGCCAGAGCCCAGCAGGTTGAGGCTGCGGTGGCCGGGAGCGGCCACTGCACTCCAGTCTGGGTGACAGAGTGAGACTCCATCTCAAAAAAAAGGTACCTCTGGTTTTTAAAAATAAAAAAGTTCAAAAGTCAGAAATATCAGCTGTTTGTCCTGGCTGAAATTTTGATAATAAGATATTTTAAACATTTTTTTCTGAAAGCTTTATGGCTAAAAGTCTATTAAAAGCTGATATTCAAACTACATATAAAGGCCTTTCTAATTTTTCTCTTGGGAATCCTAGTTTGGAAGTTTTTTTTTCCAGTGGACTAAACGTTTTTGTTTTTAAATATGTGTCTGGCCCCTCTGTTTGCTTTCTTTCTTAGAAAATGTTCTCCTTTTTACTTTTCCTCCTTACTATGCCTTCTTCCTCTTTGTTATCTTCAGGACAGTGTAAAAAATCTAGAGAACTTCAGGAACTCAGAAAAAGGTGCCATTCACCCCCTTTTTGTGGTCTTCTGCTTTCCTTGTAGAGTTTCAAAAGTCATGGACAGGTTCTTTTTAGGTCTAAAACTCTGCTTTCTTTTTGCATTGTGTTGACTGATCCCTTTGACTTTGGGAAGTACCAGAAATTAGTTTGTATTGTTAAAAAGAAAAAGAAAAAAAACTTGACCTTTGTGTGTGCAATGACTGAAAAGTCACTGGTAAAAGCTGCAATTGTAGCCGGGCTCGGTGGCTCAGCCTGTAATCCCGCGCCTTTGGGAGGCTGAGGTGAGTGGATTGCCTGAGCCCGCGGGTTCGAGACCCACTTGGGCAGCGAGACCTCATCTCTACAATAAATCAAAAAATCAG